>NW_028295676.1:600000-781112 GCF_964341445.2 Mesoplodon mirus | reverse complement strand
TGTAGTAATATTCCCTTCACCCTGGAGAGTTGGGACCAATGGAATGGGTGCCATGCATTATTGCTTTAAAGGGTCTGTATTTGCTCACCCAATCTCACCAATCCTCTCAGTTCCATGTGTCCATCCTTATGTCACATCCAGCTGTCGTTGAAGATAGGTTCATTCCTGGTTTCAACAGAGAACCTGAAGGAATTGTAAAGAATTTCCCTGTTTTTTTGTTTTCTTTTTGAAATTCCTTTTTATAGTGGGTTTGAGCTGATTCTTGCTGCCATGTTTATGCCAGTCTAGACACACTTGATTCCTTTACAGAGACATATCAATACATAGGTTTTAAGATTCTTACTAGTCAGATATATTCTTCTGCGGGAAATATGGGATTTTGAGTCCCTTTCACTGAGGATGTTGTAGGTAGATCTTGTCTATTCCATAGTTGGTTTTTGGAATGGTACCTGTGCTTATATCAAACTCTGGTTTTATGCATTAACCCACCTCTACTTCCCCCTTAAGCAGGCATAAGAGTGTTTTCTAAATGTGAGACTCTGTTCTCTTTCCTAACTCAGTTCATGTGTAGCCATGTTTACAGGATCTTCATAAGTGATATCTTATGATAAGCTTCTTTTTCTGTGTGACTTATTTCACTTAGAATCATCGTACCTGAATCCACTCATTTTGCTGCTCCTGGTCCTGTGACATTGATTTCATGGCTGAGGGATATTCCATCCTACGTAAGTACCACAATTTTTTGAACCAATTTTATCTTTCCTGGGATATTTAAGGTGTACCCAGGTTAAGCTTCTTGTAAGCAGTGCAGCCCTAAATTTGGGTTGGCTCTGTCTTATTGATTTTCAGTTTTCCAAAGGTATATTCCCTAGACGGGAAGTGCCCTTGGCTCTGTAGCTCTGTTGTTTACTTGTTTTAGGGAACACAATGCACTTCTCCAGAGAGGTAGTTTGCAATTTACATCCCACCCATTAGCATAACAAGACTCCCTGTTTTCCAGGGCCTGTCTCGCCTTTCTGGTTTTTAACCATTTTGTAGATGTCCCTTTTAACCGGTGGGAAGTGATACTACTTTGTAGTGCAGATTTGCATTGCCCGCTTGCTTGCTTGGCCAAAAAGGGCGTATGCGTTTTCTCCTGAATATATTCAGGAGAAAACGCACACACCCTTTTTGGCCAAGTGCATCATTGTCGAAGTTTTGCCCTGCTTCCTGTGCTTTAAAGGGGATTCCAACTTACCTCTTGAAATCTGTTTCCTGCTATTCTGCCTCGCTTTCATGTCCACCTCGTTGCCTTCTGTCAACAGATTTTTGGACGATAGTTGTCCTTTATTACTCTGCCAGTTTTTGAATTGTTGTGTCCCTGAGCTACATTATTTAACTCGTTTTTGTGAACTCAACGCAAGTCTAATATTTTGGTTCAAGACGTATACTGGTTCCCAGTGGGTTGCTGAGACATTGATTAATTCTTCTCCCTCACGGGAAATAAGAGTGACATATGCCCGTCCAAATGCCTAACAGCTACTCTCTCATTGGTTCTCCCTCTTCCCTTTCATCTTCTGCCAAATTGGCAACCTGTGCGAACCAGGAGGTTAAAGCTGCTGTCTCTCCAAGCTGGAAGATTGATAGTAAAGCAGTTGGAAAGTCAAACCGGAGCACCAGGAGAGGGACTATTCATTGAGTTTTAGGGACCTTTCGTATTCACAGTGTGTCCATTCTCTAGGTTTCCCATACATGTTATAGCTGTACTAATATTCCCTTTAACCGGGAGACATGGGACCCATGGAATGGGTCCCATGCATTATTGCTTTAAAGTGTCTGCATTTGCTCACCCAATCTCACCAATCCTCTCAGTCCCATGTGTCCAGCCTTTTGCGACATCCAGCTGTCATTGTAGATATGGTCATTCCAGGTTTCATCAGAGACCCTGAAGGAATTGTAAAGAATTTCCCTGTTTTTTTTGTTTTTCAAATTCCTTTTTATAGTGGGTTTGAGCTGATTCTCGCTACCATGTTTATGCCAGTCTAGACACACTTGATTCCCTTATGGAGACATATCAATACTTAGGTTTTAAGATTCTTACTAGTCAGATATATTCCTCTGTGGGAAATATGGGGTTTTGAGTCCCTTTCACTGTGGAAGGGGTAGGTCTTGTCTATTCCATAGTTGGATTTGGAACGCTACCAGTGCTTATATCAATCTCTGGTTTTATGCATCACCCCACCTCTCCTTCCCCTTTAAGCAGGCATAAGAGTGTTTTCTAAATGTGAGACTCTGTTCTCTTTCCTAATTCAGTTCATGTGTAGCCATGTTTACAGGATCTTCAAAAGTGATATCTTATAATAAGTTTCTTTTTCTGTGTGACTTATTTCACTTAGAATCATCGTACATAAATCCACTCATTTTGCTGCTACTGGTCTTATGACATTGCTTTCATGGCTGAGGGATATTCCGTCTTACGTAAGTACCACAATTTTTTGAACAATTTTTATCTTTCCTGGGATATTTAAGGTGTACCCAAGTTGAGGTTCTTGTAAGCAGTGCAGCCCTAAATTTGGGTTGGCTCTGTCTTATTGATTTTCAGTTTTCCCAAGGTATATTCCCCAGACTGGTAGTTCCCTTGGCTCTGTAGCTCTGTTGTTTACATGTTTTAGGGAACACAATGCACTCCTCCAGTGAGGCATTTGGCAATGTACATCCCGCCTATCAGGATAACAAGGCTCCCTGTTCACCAGGGCCTGTCTTGCCTTTCTGGTTTTTACCCATTTTGTGGATGTCCCTTTTGCCCGGTGGGAAGTGATACTTCTTTGTAGTGCAGATTTGCATTGCCCGCTTGATTGCTTGGCCAAAGAGGGTGTATGCGTTTTCCCCTGCATATATTCAGGAGAAAATGCATAAGCCCTTTTTGGCCAAGTGCATCATTGTCGAAGTTGTGCCCCTGTTCATGTGCTTTACAGGTGATTCCAACGTACCTCTTGCAATCTGTTTCCTGCTATTCTGCCTCGCTTTCAAGTCTGCCTCGTTGCCTTCCCTCAACAAATTTTTGGATGATAGTTGTCCTTTATTACTTTGCCAGTTTGTGAATTGCTGTGCCCTTGAGCTCATTTTTCAACTCGTTTTTTTGTGAGCTGAACGCATGTGCAAAATTTTGGTTCAGGACCTATACTGGTTTCTGGTCGGTGGTTGCAACTTTGGTTCATTCTTCTTCCTGCCGGGAAATTAGAGTGACATATGCCCGTCCAAATGCCTAACAGCTACTCGCTCATTGGTTCTCCCTCTTCCCTTTCATCCTCTGCCAAATTGGCAACCTGTGAGAACCAGGAGGTTATAAGGGCTGTCTCTCCAATTTGGGAGATTGATAGTAAAGCAGTTGGAAAGTCAAACTGGAGCACCAGGAGAGGGACTATTCATTGAGTTTTAGAAACCTTTCGTATACACAGAGTGTCCATTCTCTAGGTTTCCCGTACATGTCATAGCTGTAGTAATATTCCCTTCAACCTGTAGAGTTGGGACTCATGGAATGGGTGACATGCATTATTGCTTTAAAGGGTCTGCATTTGCTCACCCAGTCTCACCAATCCTCTCAGTCCCAAGTGTCCAGCCTTATGCCACATCCAGCTGTCGTTGTAGATAGGGTCATTCCAGGTTTCATCAGAAACCCTGAAGGAATTGTAAAGAATGTCCCTGTTTTTTTGTTTTGTTTTTGAAATCCTTTTTATAGTGGGTTTGAGCTGATTCTCGCTGCCATGTTTATGCCAATCTAGACAAACTTGATTCCCTTACGGAGACATATCAATACATAGATTTTAAGATTCTTACTAGTCAGATATATTCCTCTGCGGGAAATATGGGGTTTTGAGTCCCTTTCAGTGAGGAAGGTATAGGTAGGTCTTGTCTATTCCATACTTGGTTTTTGGAATGGTACCTGTGCTTATATCAAACGCTGGTTTTATGCATCACCCCACCTCTCCTTCCCCCTTAAGCAGGCATAAGAGTGTTTTCTAAATGTGAGATTGTGTTCTCTTTCCTAACTCAGTTCATGTGTTGCCATGTTTACAGGATCTTCATAATTGATATCTTATGATAAGCTTCTTTTTCTGTGTGACTTAATTCACTTACAATCATCGTACCTGAATCCACTCATTTTGCTGTTACTGGTCTTATGACATTGATTTCATGGCTGAGGGATATTAGATCATACGTAAATACCACAATTTTTTGAACCGTTTTTATATTTCCTGGGATATTTAAGGTGTACCCAAGTTGAGGTTCTTGTAAGCAGTGCAGCCCTAAATTTGGGGGTGGCTCTGACTTATTGATTTTCAGTTTTCGCAAGGTATATTCCCTAGACTGGAAGTGCCCTTTGCTCTGTAGCTCTGTTGTTTACTTGTTTTAGGGAACACAATGCACTCCTCCTGTGAGGCAGTTGGCAATTCACATTCCGCCCATCAGCATAACAAGGCTCCTTGTTCTCCAGGGCCTGTCTTGCCTTTCTGGTTTTTACCCATTTTGTGGATGTCCCTTTTGACCGGTGGGAAGTGATACTTCTTTGTAGTGCATATTTGCATTTTCCGCTTTCTTGCTTGGCCAAAATGGGCGTATGCGTTTTCTCCTGCATATATTCAGTAGAAAACGGATACGCCCTTTTTGGCCAAGTGCATCATTGTCGAAGTTGTGCCCCTCTTCCTGCGCTTTACAGGTGATTCCAACGTACCTCTTGCAGTCTGTTTCCTGCTATTCTGCCTCGCTTTCAAGTCCGCATCGTTGCCTTCCCTCAACAGATTTTTGGATGATAGTTGTCCTTTATTACTCTGCCAGTTTGTGAGTTGCTGTGCCCTTGAGCTCCATTTTTCATCTCGATTTTTGTGAGCTGAACGCATGTGCAAAATTTTGGTTGAGGACATATACTGGTTGCAGGTGTGTGGCTGCAACTTTGGTTAATTCTTCTTCCTGCTTGCAAATTAGAGTGACATATGCCCGTCCAAATGCCTAACAGCTACTCTTTCATTGGTTCTCCCTCTTCCCTTTCATCCTCTGCCAAATTGGCAACCTGTGAGAACCAGGAGGTTAAAAGTGCAGTCTCTCCAAGCTGGGAGATTGATAGTAAAGCAGTTGAAAAGTCAAAGCGTAGCACCACGAGAGGTTCTATTCGTTGAGTTTTAGAGACCTTTTGTATTCACAGTGTGTCCATTCTCTAGGTTTCCCATACATGTTATAGCTGTAGTAATATTCCCTTCACCCTGGAGAGTTGGGACCCATGGAATGGGTGCCATGCATTATTGCTTTAAAGGGTCTGCCTTTGCTCACCCAATCTTACCAATCCTCTCATTCCCATGTGTCCAGCCTTATGCCACATCCAGCTGTCATTGTAGATAGGGTCATTCCAGGTTTCATCAGAGACCCTGAAGGAATTGTAAAGAATTTCCCTGTTTTTTGTTTTGTTTTTGATATTCCTTTTTATAGTGCATTTGAGCTGATTCTCGCTGCCATGATTATGCCAGTCTAGAAACACTTGATTCCCTTACAGAGACATATCAATACATAGGTTTTAAGATACTTACTAGTCAAATATATTCCTCTGCGGGAAATATCGGGTTTGAGTCCGTTTCACTGAGGAAGGTGTAGGTCTTTTCTATTCCATAGTTGGTTTTTGGAACGGTACCTGTGCTTATATCAAACTCTGGTTTTATGCATCACCCCACCTCTCCTTCCCCCTTAATCAGGCATAAGAGTGTTTTCTAAATGTGAGACTCTGTTCTCTTTCCTAACTCAGTTCATGTGTAGCCATGTTTACAGGATCTTCATAAGTGATATCTTATGATACGGTTCTTTTTCTGTGTGACTTATTTCACTTAGAATCATCGTACCTGAATCCAGTCATTTTGCTGCTACTGCTCTTAAGACATTGATTTCTTGGCTGATGGATATTCCATCGTACGTAAGTACCAAAATTTTTTGAACCATTTTTATATTTCCTGGAATATTTAAGGTGAACCGAAGTTGAGGTTCTTGTAAGCAGTGCAGCTTTAAATTTTGGGGTGGCTCTGTCTTATTGACATTCAGGTTTCCCAAGGTATATTCCCTAGACTGGAAGTGTCCTTGGCTCTGTAGCTCTGTTGTTTACTTGTTTAGGGAACACAGTGCACTCCTCCAGAGAGGCAGTTGGCAATTTACATCCCGCCCAACAGCATAAAAAGGCTCCCTGTTCTCAAGGGCCTGTCTTAAAATTCTGGTTTTTACCCTTTTTTTGGATGTCCCTTTGGACCGGTGGGAAGTGATACTTCTTTGTAGTGCATACTTACATTGTCCGCTTGCTTGCATGGCCAAAAAGGGCGTATGCGTTTTCTCCTGAATATACTCAGGAGAAAACGCATACACACTTTTTGGCCAAGTGCATCATTGTCGAAGTTGTGCCCCTCTTCCTGTGCTTTAAAGGCGATTCCAACGTACCTCTTGGAATCTGTTTCCTGCTATTTTGCCTCACTTTCAAGTTCACCTCGTTGCCTTCCCTTAACAGATTTTTGGATGATAGTTGTCCTTTATTACTCTGCCAGTTTGTGAATTGCTCTGCCCTATAATTCCATTTTTTAACTCGTTTTTTTGTGAGCTGAACGTCAGTCCTATATTTTGGTTCAGGACCTATACTTGTTCCCGGTGGGTGGCTGAGACTTTGGTCAATTCTTCTTCCTCCCGGGAAATAAGAGTGACATATGCCCGTCCTAATGCCTAATAGCTACTCTCTCATTGGTTCTCCCTCTTCCCATTCATTCTCTGCGAAATTGTCCACCTGTGCGAAACAGGAGGTTAAAGGTGCTCTCTCTCCAGGTTGGGAGATTGATAGTAAAGAGGTTGGAAAGTCAAACCGTAGCACCAGGAGAGGGACTATTCATTGCGTTTTACAGACCTTTCGTATTCACAGTGTGTCCATTCTCTAGGTTTCCCATACATGTTATAGCTATAGTAATATTCCCTTCAACCTGGAGAGTTGGGACCCATGGAATGGGTGCCATGCATTATTGCTTTAAAGGGTCTGCGTTTGCTCACGCAATCTCACCAATCCTCTCAGGCCCATGTGTCCATCCTTATGCCACATCCAGCTGTCGTTGTAGATAGGGTCATTCCAGGTTTCATCAGAGACCCTGAAGGAATTGTAAAGAATTTCCCTGTTTTTTTGTTTTGTTTTTGAAATTCCTTTTTATAGTGGGTTTGAGCTGATTCTCACTGCCATGTTTATGCCAGTCTAGACACACTTGATTCCCTTATGGGGACATATCAATACATAGGTTTTAAGATTCTTACTAGTCAGGTATATTCCTCTGTGGGAAATTTGGGGTTTCGAATCCCTTTCACTGAGGAAGGTATAGGTAGGTCTTGTCTATTCCATACTTGGTTTTGGGACGGTACCTGTGCTTATATCAAACTCTGGTTTTATGCATCACCCCACCTCTCCTTCCCGCTTAAGCAGGCATAAGAGTGTTTTCTAAATGTGAGACTCTGTACTCTTTCCTAACTCAGTTCATGTGTAGCCATGTTTACGGGATCTTCATAAGTGATATCTTATGATAAGCTTCTTTTTCTGTGTGACTTATTTCACTTAGAATCATCGTACCTGAATCCACTCATTTTGCTGTTACTGGTCTTATGGCACTGATTTCATGGCTGAGGGATATTCCACCGTAATTAAGTACCACAATTTTTTTAACCATTTTTATATTTCCAGGGATATTTAAGGTGTACCCAAGTTGAGGTTCTTGTAAGCAATGCAGCCCTAAATTTGGGGGTGGCACTGTCTTATTGATTTTCATTTTTCCCAAGGTATATTCCCTAGACTGGAAGTGCCCTTGGCTCTGTAGCTCTGTTGTTTACTTGTTTTAGGGAACACAGTGCACTCCTCCAGAGAGGCAGTTGGCAATTTACATCCTGCCCATCAGCATAACACGGCTCCCTGTTCTCTAGGACCAGTCTTGCCTTTCTGGTTTTTACCCATTTTGTGGATGTCCCTTTTGACCGGTGGGAAGTGATACTTCTTTGTAGTGCAGATTTGCATTGTCCGCTTGCTTGTTTGGCCAAAAAGGGTGTATGCGTTTTCTGCTTAATATATTCAGGAGAAAACGCATACGCCCTTTTTGGCCAAGTGCATCATTGTCGAAGTTGTGCCCATCTTTCTGTGCTTTAAAGGCGATTCCAACATACCTCTTGAAATCTGTTTCCTGCTATTCTGCCTCGCTTTCAAGTCCACTTCGTTGCCTTCCATCAACAGATTTTTGGACGATAGTTGTCCTTTATTATTCTGCCTGTTTGTGAATTGCTGTGCTCCAGAGATCCATTATTTAACCCGTTTTTTGTGAGCTGAACGCAAGTCCAATATTTTGGTTCAGGACCTATACTGGTACCCGGTGGGTGGCTGAGGCTTTGGTTAATTCTTCTTCCTCCCGGGAAACAAGAGTGACATGTGCCCGTCCAAATGCCTATCAGCTACTCTCTCATTGTTTCTCCCTCTTCCATTTCATCCTCTGCCAAATTGGCAACCTGTGTGAAACAGGAGGTTAAAGGGGCTGTCTCTCCAAGTTGGGAGATTGATAGTAAAGCAGTTCGAAAGTCAAACTGGAGCACCAGGAGAGGGACTATTTGTTGAGTTTTAGAGACCTTTCGTATTCACAGTGTGTCCATTCTCTAGGTTTCCCGTACATGTTATAGCTGTAGTAATATTCCCTTCACCGTGGAGAGTTGGGTCTCATGGAATGTGTGCCATGCATTATTGATTTAAAGTGTCTGCATTTGCTCACACAATCTCACCAATCCTCTCAGTCCGATGTGTCCAGCCTTTTGCCACATCCAGCAGTCGTTGTAGATAGGGTCATTCCAGGTTTCATCAGAGACCCTTAAGGATTTGAAAAAAATTTCCCTGTTTTTTTGTTTTCTTTTTGAAATTCCATTTTATAGTGTGTTTGAGCTGATTCTCACTGCCATGTTTATGCCAGTCTAGACACACTTGATTCCATTATGGGGACATATCAATACATAGGTTTTAAGATTCTGACTAGTAAGTTATATCCCTCTGCATGGAATATGGGGAGTTGGTTCCCTTTCACTGAGGAAGGTGTAGTTCTTGTCTATTCCATATTTGTTTTTTGGAATGGTACCTGAACTAATATCAAAATCTGGCTTAATGCATCACCCCACCTCTCCTTCCCCCTTAAGCAGGCATAAGAATGTTTTCTAAATGTCAAACTCTTTTCTCTTTCCTAAGTCACTTCATGTGTAGCCATGTTTACAGGAACTTCATAAGTGATATCTTATGATAAGTTTCTTTCTCTGTGTGACTTATTTCACTTAGAATCATCGTACCTGAATCCACTCATTTTGCTGCTACTGGTCTTATGACATTGATTTCATGGCTGGGGGATATTCCATCGTACGTAAGTACCACAATTTTTTGAACCATTTTTATATTTCCTGGGATATTTAAGGTGTAGACAAGTTGAGGTTGTTGTAAGAAGTGCTGCCCTAAATTATGGACTGGCTCTGTCTTATTGATTTTCGGTTTGCCCAAGGTATATTCCCTAGACTGGAAGTGCTCTTGGCTCTGTAGCTCTGTTGTTTACTTGTTTTAGGGAACACAATGCACTCCTCCAGAGAGGCAGTTGACAACTTACATCCCGCCCATCAGCATAACAAGGCTCCCTGTTCTCCAAGGCATGTCTTGCCTTTCTGGTTTTTACCCATTTTGTGGATGTCCCTTTGGAATGGTGGGAAGTGATACTTCTTTTTATTGCAGATTTGCATTGCCCGCATGCTTGTTTGGCCAAAAAGGGCGTATGCGTTTTCTCCTGCATATATTCAGGAGAAAATGCATATGCCCTTTTTGGCCAAGTGCATCATTGTCGAAGTTGTGCTCCTCTTCCTGTGCTTTACAGACGATTCCAACGTACATCATGAAATCTGTTTCCTGCTATTCAGCCTGAATTTCAAGTCCACTTCGTTGCCTTCCCTCAACAGATTTCTGGACGATAGTTGGCCTTTATTACTCTGCCAGTTTGTCAATTGCTCTGCCCCTGAGCTCCATTTTTCAACTCGTTTTTTGTGAGCTGAACGCATGTCCAAAATTTTGGTTCAGGACCTATATTGGTTCCCGGTGGGTGGCTACGACTTTGGTTAATTCTTCTTACTGCCGGGAAACAAGAGTGACATGTGCCCGTCCAAATGCCTAACAGCTACTCTCTCATTTGTTCTCCCTCTTCCCTTTCATCCTCTGCCAAATTGGGAACCTGTGTGAAACAGGAGGTTAACGGGGCTGTCTCTCCAAGTTTGGAGATTGATAGTAAAGCAGTTGGAAAGTCAAACCGGAGCACCAGGAGAGGGACTATTCGTTGAGTTTTAGAAAACTTTCGTATTCACAGTGTGTCCATTCTATAGGTTTCCCGTACATGTTATAGCTGTAGTAATATTCCCTTCACCCTGGAGAGTTGGGACCCATGGAATGGGTGCCATGCATTATTGCTTTAAAGGGTCTGCATTTGCTCACCCAATCTCACCAATCCTCTCAGTCCCGTATGTCCAGCCTTATGCCACATCCAGCTCTCATTGTAGATAGGGTCATTCCAGGTTTCATCAGAGACACTGAAGGAAATGTAAAGAATATCCCTTTTTTTTATTTGTTTTTCAAATTCCTTTTTATAGTGGGTTTGAGCTGATTCTCGCTGCCATGTTTATGCCAGTCTAGAAACACTTGATTCCCTAACGGAGACATATCAATACATAGGTTTTAAAATTCTTACTAGTCAGATATATTCCTCTGCGGGAAATATGGGGTTTGAGTCCCTTTCACTGAGGAAGGTGTAGGTCTTGTCTATTCCATAATTGGTTTTTGGAACGGTACCTGTGCTTATATCAAACTCTTGATTTATGCATCACCCCACCTCTCCTTCCCCCTTAAGCAGGCCTAAGAGTGTTTTCTAAATGTGAGACTCTGTTCTCTTTCCTAACTCAGTTCATGTGTAGCCATGTTTACAGGATCTTCATAAGTGATATCTTATTATACGGTTGTTTTTCTGTGTGACTTATTTCACTTAGAATCATCGTACCTGAATCCACTCATTTTGCTGCTACTGGTCTTATGACATTGATTTCATGGCTGATGGATATTCCATCGTACGTATGTACCAAAATTTTTTGAACCATTTTTATATTTCGTGGAATATTTAAGGTGAACCCAAGTTGAGGTACTTGTAAGCAGTGCAGCCCTAAATTTTGAGGTGGTTGTGTCTTATTGATTTTCAGGTTTCCTATGGAATATTCCCTAGACTGGAAGTGTCGTTGGCTCTGTAGCTCTGTTGTTTACTTGTTTTAGGGAACACAATGCACTCCTCCAGAGAGTCCGTTGGCAATTTACATCCCCCCCAACAGCATAAAAAGGCTCCCTGTTCTCAAGGGCCTGTCTTAAAATTCTGGTTTTTACCCTTTTTGTGGATGTCCCTTTGGACTGCTGGGAAGTGATACTCCTTTGTAGTGCAGACTTACATTGTCCGCTTGCTTGCTTGGCCAAAAAGGGCGTATGCGTTTTCTCCTGAATATACTCAGGAAAAAACGCATATGCCCTTTTTGGCCAAGTGCATCATTGTCAAAGTTGTGCCCGTCTTCCTGTGCTTTAAAGGCGATTCCAACGTACCTCTTGGAATCTGTTTCTTGCTCTTCTGCCTCACTTTCAAGTTCACCTCGTTGCCTTCCCTTAACAGATTTTGGATGATAGTTGTCCTTTATTACTCTGCCAGTTTGTGAATTGCTCTGCCCTATAGCTCCTTTTTTTAACTCGTTTTTTTTGTGAGCTGAACGCCAGTCCTTTATTTTGGTTCAGGAACTATACTTGTTCCCAGTGGGTGGCTGAGACTTTGGTCAAGTTTTCTTCCTCCCGGGAAATAAGAGTGACATATGCCCGTCCTAATGCCTAATAGCTACTCTCTCATTGGTTCTCCCTCTTCCCATTCATCCTCTGCGAAATTGGCCACCTGTGCGAAACAGGAGGTTAAAGGTGCTCTCTCTCCAGGTTGGGTGATTGATAGTAAAGAGGTTGCAAAGTCAAACCGGAGCACCAGGAGAGGGACTATTCGTTGAGTTTTAAGGACCTTTCGTATTCACAGTGTGTCCATTCTCTAGGTTTCCCATACATGTAATATCTGTAGTAATATTCCCTTCACCCTGGAGAGTTGGAGCCCATGGAATGGGTGCCTTGCATTATTGCTTCAAAGGGTCTGCATTTGCTCACCCTATCTCACAAATCCTCTCAGTCCCACGTGTCCAGCCTTATGCCACATCCAGCTGTCGTTGAAGATAGGGTCATTCCAGGTTTCATCAGAGATCCTGAAGGAATTGTAAAGAAATTCCCTGTTTTTTTGTTTTGTTTTTGAAATTCCGTTTTATATTGGGTTTGAGCTGATTCTCGCAGCCATGATTATGCCAGTCTAGAATTTTTTGATTCTCTTACGGAGACATATCAATACATAGGTTTTAAGATTCTTACTAGTCAGTTATATTTTTCTGAGGGAAATATTGGATTTTGAGTCCCTTTCACTGAGGAAGGTGGAGGTCTTGTCTATTCCATACTTGGTTTTTGGAACGGTACCTGTGCTTATATCAAACTCTGGTTTTATGCATCTCCCGACCTCTCTTTCCCCCTTAAGCTGGCATAGGCGTGTTTTCTAAATGTGAGACTCTCTTCTCTTTCCTAACTCAGTTCATGTGTAGCCATGTTTACAGGATCTTCATAAGTGATATCTTATGATAAGTTTCTTTTTCTGTGTGACTTATTTCACTTAGAGTCATCATACCTGAATCCACTCATTTTGCTGCTACTGGTCTTATGACATTGATTTCATGGCTGAGGGATATTCCATCATACGTAAGTACCACAATTTTTTGAACCATTTTTATCTTTCCTGGGATACTTAAGGTGTACCCAAGTTGAGGTTCTTGTAAGCAGTGCAGCTCTAAATTTTGGGGTGGCTGTGTCTTATTGATTTTCAGATTTCCCAAGGTATATTCCCTATACTGGAAGTGCCCTTGGCTCTGTAGCTCTGTTGATTACTTCTTTTACGGAACGCAATGCACTCCTCCTTAGAGGCAGTTGGCAATTTACATCCCGCCCATCAGCATAACAAGGCTCGCTGTTCTCCAGGGCCTGTCTTGCCTTTCTGGTTTTTACCCATTTTGTGGATGTCCCTTATGACCGGTGGGTAGTGATACTTTTTTGTAGTGCAGATTTGCATTGCCCGCTTGCTTGCTTGGCGAAAAAGGGCGTATATGATTTCTCCTGATTATATTCAGGAGAAAATGCATACGCCCTATTTGGCCAAGTGCATCATTGACAAAGTTGTGCGCTCTACATGTTCTTTCAAGGCAATTCCAATGTACCTCTTGAAATCTGTTTCCTGCTATTCTGCCTCGCTTTCAAGTCCACCTCATTGCCTTCACTCAACAGATTTTTGGATGATAGTTGTCCTTTATTACTCTGCCTGTTTGTGAATTGCTGTGCCGCTGAGCTCCTTTTTTGAACTCGTTTTTGTGAGCTGAACGCAAGTCCAAAAACTGCTTCACGACCTATACTGGTTTACTGTGCTTGGCTGAGTCTTTGGTTAATTCTCCTTCCTGACATGAAATTAGAGTGACATGTGACCGTCCAAACGCCTAACAGCTAATCTCTCCGTGATTCTCCCTCTTCCCTTTCATCCTCTGCCAAATTGGCAACCTGGGCAAACTAGGAAGTTAAAGGGGCTGTTTCTCCAAGTTGGGAGATTGATAGTAAAGCAGTTGGAATGTCAAAAAAGAGCACCAGCAGAGGGACTATTAGTTGAGTTTTAGAAACCTTTCGTATTCACAGAGTGTACTTTCTCTAGGTTTCCCATACATGTTATATATGTAGTAATATTCCCTTCAACCTGGAGAGTTGGGACCCATGGAATGGGTGCCACACATTATTGTTTAAGGGGTCTGCATTTGCTCACCCAATCTCACGAATCCTCTCAGTCTGAAGTGTCCAGCCTTATGCCACATCCAGCTGTCGATGTAGATAGGGTCATTCCAGGTTTCGTCAAAGACCCTGAAGAAATTGTAAAGAATTTCCTCTTTTTTTTGTGTGTTTGAAATTCCTTTTTACAGTGGGTGTGAGCTGATTCTCACTGCCATGTTTATGCCAATCTAGAAACCCTTGATTGCCTCATGGAGACATATCAATAAATAGGTTATAAGATTCTTACTAGTCAGATATATTCCTCTGCAGGTAATATGGGGTTTTGAGTGCCTTTCACTGAGGTAGGTGTAGGTCTTGTCTATTCCATATCTGATTTTTGGAAAGGTACATGTACTAATATCAAACTCTGGGGTTATGCATCACCCCACCTCACCTTCCCCCTTAAGCAGGCATAAGAGTGTTTTCTAAATGTGAGACTCTCTTCTCTTTCCTAACTCAGTTCATGTGTAGCCATGTTTACAGGACCTTCATACGTGATATCTTATGATAAGTTTCTTTTTCTGTGTGACTTATTTCACTTAGAGTCATCATACCTGAATCCACTCATTTTGCTGCTACTGGTCTTATGACATTGATTTCATGGCTGAGGGATATTCCATCATACGTAAGTACCACAATTTTTTGAACCATTTTTATCTTTCCTGGGATACTTAAGGTGTACCCAAGTTGAGGTTCTTGTAAGCAGTGCAGCTCTAAATTTTGGGGTGGCTGTGTCTTATTGATTTTCAGATTTCCCAAGGTATATTCCCTATACTGGAAGTGCCCTTGGCTCTGTAGCTCTGTTGATTACTTCTTTTACGGAACGCAATGCACTCCTCCTTAGAGGCAGTTGGCAATTTACATCCCGCCCATCAGCATAACAAGGCTCGCTGTTCTCCAGGGCCTGTCTTGCCTTTCTGGTTTTTACCCATTTTGTGGATGTCCCTTATGACCGGTGGGTAGTGATACTTTTTTGTAGTGCAGATTTGCATTGCCCGCTTGCTTGCTTGGCGAAAAAGGGCGTATATGATTTCTCCTGATTATATTCAGGAGAAAATGCATACGCCCTATTTGGCCAAGTGCATCATTGACAAAGTTGTGCGCTCTACATGTTCTTTCAAGGCAATTCCAATGTACCTCTTGAAATCTGTTTCCTGCTATTCTGCCTCGCTTTCAAGTCCACCTCATTGCCTTCACTCAACAGATTTTTGGATGATAGTTGTCCTTTATTACTCTGCCTGTTTGTGAATTGCTGTGCCGCTGAGCTCCTTTTTTGAACTCGTTTTTGTGAGCTGAACGCAAGTCCAAAAACTGCTTCACGACCTATACTGGTTTACTGTGCTTGGCTGAGTCTTTGGTTAATTCTCCTTCCTGACATGAAATTAGAGTGACATGTGACCGTCCAAACGCCTAACAGCTAATCTCTCCGTGATTCTCCCTCTTCCCTTTCATCCTCTGCCAAATTGGCAACCTGGGCAAACTAGGAAGTTAAAGGGGCTGTTTCTCCAAGTTGGGAGATTGATAGTAAAGCAGTTGGAATGTCAAAAAAGAGCACCAGCAGAGGGACTATTAGTTGAGTTTTAGAAACCTTTCGTATTCACAGAGTGTACTTTCTCTAGGTTTCCCATACATGTTATATATGTAGTAATATTCCCTTCAACCTGGAGAGTTGGGACCCATGGAATGGGTGCCACACATTATTGTTTAAGGGGTCTGCATTTGCTCACCCAATCTCACGAATCCTCTCAGTCTGAAGTGTCCAGCCTTATGCCACATCCAGCTGTCGATGTAGATAGGGTCATTCCAGGTTTCGTCAAAGACCCTGAAGAAATTGTAAAGAATTTCCTCTTTTTTTTGTGTGTTTGAAATTCCTTTTTACAGTGGGTGTGAGCTGATTCTCACTGCCATGTTTATGCCAATCTAGAAACCCTTGATTGCCTCATGGAGACATATCAATAAATAGGTTATAAGATTCTTACTAGTCAGATATATTCCTCTGCAGGTAATATGGGGTTTTGAGTGCCTTTCACTGAGGTAGGTGTAGGTCTTGTCTATTCCATATCTGATTTTTGGAAAGGTACATGTACTAATATCAAACTCTGGGGTTATGCATCACCCCACCTCACCTTCCCCCTTAAGCAGGCATAAGAGTGTTTTCTAAATGTGAGACTCTCTTCTCTTTCCTAACTCAGTTCATGTGTAGCCATGTTTACAGGACCTTCATACGTGATATCTTATGATAAGTTTCTTTTTCTCTGTGACTTATTTCACTTAGAATCATCGTACCTAAAATCCACTCATTTTGCTGCTACTGGTCTTATGACATTGATTTCATGGCTGAGGGATATTCCATCGTACATATGTACCCCAATTTCTTGAACCATTTTTATCTTTCCTGGGATATTTAAGATGTACACAAGTTGAGGTTCTTGTAAGCAGTGCAGCCCTAAATTTGGGGGTGGCTGTGCCTTATTGATTTTCAGTTTTCCCAAGGTATATTCCCTAGGCTGGAAGTGCCCTTGGCTCTGTAGCTCTGTTTTTTACTTGTTTTGGGGAACACAATGCACTCCTCCAGAGAGGCAGTTGTCAATTTACATCCCGCCCATCAGCATAACAAGGCTCCCAGTTCTCCAGGGGCTGTCTTGCCTTTCTGCTTTTTACACATTTTGCAGATATCCCTTTTGACTGGTTGGAGGTGATAATTCTTTGTAGTGCAGATTTGCATTGCCCGCTTGCTGGGTGGCCAAAAAGGGCGTATTCGTTTTCTCCTGAATATATACAGGAGAAAAGGAATACGCCCTTTTTGGCCAAGTGCATCATTATCGAATTTGTGCCCCTCTTCCTGTGATTTAAAGGCGATTCCAACATACCTCTTGAAATCTGTTTCCTGCTATTCTGCCTCGCTTTCAAGTCCGCCTTGTTGCCTTCCATTAAACAGATATTTGGACGATAGTTGTCCTATATATCTCTGCCAGTTTGTGAATTGCTGTTCCCCTGAGCTCCATTTTTCAACCCCTTTTTTGGTGAGTTGAATGCAAGTCCAAACTTTGGTTCAGGACCTATACTGGTGTCCGGTGGGTGGCTGAGACTTTGGTTAATTCATCTTCCTGCCGGGAAATTAGAGTGACATATGCCCGTCCAAATGCCTAACAGCTACTCTCTCATTGGTTCTCCCTCTTCCCTTTCATCCTCTGCCAAATTGGCAACCTGTGCGAACCAGGAGGTTAAAGGGGCTGTCTCTCCAAGTTGGTAGATTGATAGTAAAGCAGTTGGAAAGTCAAACCGGAGCACCAGGAGAGGGACAATTAGTTGAATTTTAGAGACCTTTGATATTCACAGTGTGTCCATTCTATAGGTTTCCCATACATGTTATAGCTGTAGTAATATTCCCTTCAACCTGGAGAGTTGGGACCCATGGAATGGGTGACACTCATTATTGCTTTAAAGGGTCTGCATTTGCTCACCCAATCTCACGAATCCTCTCAGTCCCAAGTATCCAGCCTTATGCCACATCCAGCTGTCATTGTACATAGGGTCATTTCAGGTTTCATCAGAGACCCTGTAGGAATTGTAAGAAATTTCGTTGTTTTTTTTGTTTTGTATTTGAAATTCCTTTTTATAGTGGGTTTGAGCTGATTCTCACTGTCATGTTTATGCCAGTCTAGACACACTTGATTCCCTTATGGAGACATATCAATATATACGTTTTAACATTCATACTAGTAAGATATATTACTCTGTGGTGAATATGGGGTGTTGAGTCCCTTTCACTGAGATAGGTGTAGGTCTTGCCTATTCCGTATTTGGTTTTTGGAAAGGTACCTGTACTAATATCAAACTCTGATTTTATGCATCACCCCACCTCTCCTTCCCCCTTAAGCAGGCATAAGCGTGTTTTTTAAATGTGAGTCTCTCTTCTCTTTCCTAACTCAGTTCATGTGTAGCCATGTTTACAGGATCTTCATAAGTGATATCTTATGATAAGTTTCTTTTTCTGTGTGACTTATTTCACTTAGAATTATCGTACCTAAATCCACTCATTTTGTTGCTACTGGCCTTATGACATTGATTTCATGGCTGAGGGATATTCCATCGTACGTAAGTACCACAATTTCTTGAACCATTTTTGTCTTTCCTGGGATATTTATCGTGTACGCAAGTTAAGGTTTTTTTAAGCATTGCAGCCCTGAATTTTGGTGTCGATCTGTCTTATTTATTTTCAGTTTTCCCAAGGTATATTCCCTAGACTGGAAGTGCCCTTGGCTCTGTAGCTCTGTTGTTTACTTGTTTTAGGGAACACAATGCACTCCTCCAGAGAGGCAGTTTGCAATTTACATCCCGCCCATCAGCATAACAAGGCTCCCTGTTCTCCAGGGCCTGTCTTGCCTTTCTGGTTTTTACACTTTTTGCGGATGTCCCTTTTGACCGGTGGGAAGTGATACTTCTTTGTAGTGCCGAGTTGCATTGCCCGCTTGCTTGCTTGTCCAAAAAGGGCATATGTGTTTTCTCCTGAATATATTCACGTGAAAACCCATATGCCCTTTATGGCCATTTCCATAATTTTCGAAGTTGTAATGCTTTTCCTGTGTTTAAAAGCGATTCCAATGTACCTCTTGAAATCTGTTTCATGCCATTCCTCCTCATTTTCCGTTCCGCCTCGTGGCTTTCCCTCAACAGAATTTTGGCAGCGAGTAGTCCTTTATAACTCTGCAGGTTAGTGAATTGCTGTGGCCCTGAGCTCCATTTTTCAAGTCGCGTTTTTGTGAGCTGACCGCAAATCCACAGTTTTGCTTCTAGACTTATACTGGTTCTGGGGGGCAGGCTGAGACTTTGGTTAATTCCTCTTTGTGACGGGAAATTAGAGAGTCATGTGGCCGTCCAAATGCCTACAGCTACTCTCTCACTGGTTCTCTCTCTTCCCTTATATCCTGTGCACAATTTGCCAACTGTGCGAACCAGGAGGTTATAGTGGCTGACTTTCCAAGTTGGGAGATTGATAGTAAAGCAGTTGGAATGTCAAACTGGAGTACAAGTAGAGTTTTAGAAACCTTTCACCATCAGATGGTTTCCATTCTCTAGGTTCCCATACACGTTATAACTGTAGTGATATTCCCTTCTACCTGGAGAGTTGGGAACCATGGAATGGGGGGCAGGCATTATTGCTTTAAAGGGTCTGCATTTTTTCACCCAATCTCACCAATCCTCTCAGTCCCAAGTGACCAGCCTTATGCCACATCCAGCTGTCATTGTAGATAGGGTCATTCCAGGTTTCATCAGAACCCCTGAAGGTATTGTGTAAGAATTTTACTGTTTTTATGTTTTGTTTTGAAATTCATTTTTATAGTGGGTTTGAGCTGATTCTCACTGCCATGTTTATGTCGTTCTAGACACACTTGGTTCCCTTACGGAGACATATCAATACATAGGTTTTAAAATTCTTACTAGTCAGATATATTTCTCTGTGGGGAATAGGAATGTTGAGTTCCATTCACTGAGGAAGGAGTAGGGCTTGTCTCTTCTGTTTTTGGATTATGGAACGGTACCTGTGCTAAGATCAATCTTATGTTTTGTGCATCTCCCCACCTCTCTTTCCCCTTAAGCAAGCGTTAGATTGCTTTCTAAATCTGAGACTGTGTTCTCTTCCCTAAATCAGTTCATATGTAGCCATGTTTACATTCCTTTCATAAGTGATATCTTATGACAGAATGCACCATGGCCATTCTCATAATAATGCTCCATGTCCCCTGTCATCACAATGCACCATGCCCTGGTTATCACAATGCTCCATGTCCCTTGTCATCACAATTCTCCACGTCTTTGTCATCACAATGCTACCTGACACTTCTCATCAAAATGTTACATGCTCTTGTCATCACAATTCTCCATCCACTTGACATTGCAATGCTCCATGCACTTGTCATCACAATGCTCCATGCACGTCATCACAAAGCTCCATGCCCTTGTCATCACAATGCTCCATGACCCCTGCCATCACAATGCTCCCTGACACCTGTCATCACAATGCTTCATGCCCCATGTCATTACAGTGCTCCATGATGCTCGACATCACAATTACCCAAGGTCTTTTCATCAAAATGCTCATTGGCCAATATCATCACAATGCTCCATGACCAATGTCATCACAACACTCCATGACACCTGACAACACAATGATTTGGGACTATTGTCATCAAAATGTTCCATTCCCTAGTCATCACAATGATCCATGACACCTGTCATCACAATACTCCACGAACATTTTCAGCCCAATGTTCCATGACCCTTGTCATCACAATACTCCAAGCCATTGTCATCACAATGCTCCATTACCTTTGTCATCAGAATCCTCCATGACACTTGGCATCACAATGCTCCATGCCATTGTCATCACAATGGGCCATTACATATGTCATCACAATTCTCCCTGACACCTCTCTTCACAATACTGCATGACCTGGTCATCACAATGCTCCATGCCCTTGTCATCACAATGCGCCATTCCAACTGTCATCGCAAGAATCCTTGAAACTTATTAGACCAATGCTCCATTCCCTTGTCATCACAATGCTCCATGCCCTTGTTATCACAATGCTCCATGACCCCTGTCATCACAATGCTCCGTGACTCCAGTCATCACAGTGCTTCATGAACTTTGTCATCACAATTGTCCATGTCCTCATCATCAACAGTCTCTGTGACCTTTTTAACGACAATGCTCCATGAAGTTTTCATCACAATGCTCTTTGACCCTTGACATCACAATGCTCTATGCCTTTCTCAGCACAATGCTCCATGACCTTTGTCATCACAATGCTCCATGCGCTTGTCAGCACAATGCTCCATGACAGATGTCATCACAATGCACCATGCGCTTGTCATCACAGTGCTCCACAAACTTCTCATCACCATGCTGCATAAAATTTCTCATCACAGTGCTCCATGCACTTCTCATCAAAATGCTCTCTCACCACTGATATCCCAATGCTACATAACTATTGGTCACAATACCCCCTCACCCCTGTCATCACAATGTTCCATGACTCCTGTCATCACAATGATACATGCACTTATAATCACAATGTTCGATTACCCCTGCCATCACAATGTTCCATAACACCTGTCATCAAAATGCTCCATGACCCTTTTCATCAAAATGCTCCATGACACCTGACATCACAGTGTTCCATAAAACCTGTCATCAAAATGTTCCATGACATTTTTCATCAAATTGCTCCATGAACCTGTCATCAAATAGCTCCCTACTCATCACAATGCACAATGCCCGTGCCATCAGAATGCTCCATGACCTTTGTCATCACAAAGATCCATGACCCTTGGCATCACAATGCTACATTTCATTGTCATCACAAAGCTCCATGAACTTTTCATCACAATGCTCTTTGACCCTTGTCATCACAATGCTCTATGCCTTTCTCAGCAAAATGCTCCATGACCCTTGTCCTCACAATGCTCAATACACTTGTCATCAAAATGCTCCCTGACACTTGTTGTCTGTATGCTCCTTCAACCCTGTCATGACAAGGCTCCATGTCTTTTTCATCACAATGATCCATGCCCTTTTCATCACAATGCTCCAAGACTCATATAATCAAAATACTCCATGCCCTTGTCATCACAATGCTCAAGGATGCATGCCATCAAAAAGCTCCTTGGTCTTCTCCTCACAATGCTTCATGCCCTTGTCATCACAATGTTCCAAGACAACTGTAATCACAATGCTCCATGCCCCTTTTCATCAGTATGCTGCATGAGACTTTTCATCACAAGGCAACCATGGTTTTGTCATCACAATGCTCCAGGACCTTGTCATCACAATGCTTCTCGACCTTGTCATGAAAATTTTCAATGGCACTTGTCATCACAATGCGCCATTCCAACTGTCATCGCAATAATCCATGAAACTTATTAGACCAATGCCTCATGCCCTCATCATCACAATGCTCCATGCACTTGTTATCACAATGCTCCATGACCCCTGCCATTACAATGCTCTGTGACTCCAGTCATCACAGTGCTTCATGACCTTTGTCATCACAATGGTCCATGTCCTCATCATCATCAGTCTCTGTGAGCATTTTAACCAAAATGCTCCATGAACTTTTCATCACAATGCTCTTTGACCCTTGTCATCACAATGATCTATGCGTTTCTCAGCACAATGCTCCATGCCCCTTGTCATCACAATGCTCCATGCGCTTGTCAGCACAGTGCTCCAAGACACGTCATCACAATGCTCCATAACCCCTGTCATCACAATGCTCCGTGACTCCTGTCATCACAATGTTTCATAACGTTTGTCATCACAGTGGTCCATGCCCGTGTCATCACAAGTCTCTGTGACCCTTTTATACACAATCATCCATGAACATTTCATCACAACACTCTTTGACCCTTGTCATCACAATGCTCCATGTCTTTGTCAGAACAATGCTCCATGACCATTGTCTTCACAATATGCAACGCGCATTTCATCACAACGGTCCACAACCTTGTCATTGCACTGCTCCATAAACATTGTAATCACAATGCTCCATGCACTTCTCGTCAAAATGCTCTCTCACCAGAGATATCACAGTGTTCAGTCAATAGTCATCACAATGCTTCCTCACCCCTGTAATCACAATGATCTATGACCCTGTCATCACACTGCTACATTCCTTTATCATCACAATGTTCCATGAATGCTGACATCACAATGTTCCATAACCCCTGTCATCAAAATGCTCCATGACCCTTTTCGTCCCAAAGCTCCAAGACACCTGACATCACAATGTTCTATAACCCCTGCCATCAAAATGTTCCATTACACTTTTCATCAAATTGGTGCATGACCCGGTCATCAAAATGCTCCCTGCCCTTCTCATCACAATGCCCCATGCGCTAGTCATAAAAATGCTCCATGACTTGTCATCACAAAGCTCCATGACCCTTGGCATCACAATGCTCCATGTCATTGTCATCATAATGCTCCATGAAAACACTCATTACATTACTCAATGCCCTTGTCATCAGAAGGCTCCATGACACTTGTCATCATAATGCTCGATGCCCTTCTCATCACAATGCTCCATGCCCTTGTCATTACATTCCTGCATGACCCATGTATCATACTGTTCCGTGCCCTTGTCCTCAAAATGCTTCATGCGCACTCTCATCACAATAATCCATGAAACATTTCAGACCAATATTCCATGCCCTTCACATCAAAATGCTCCATTACACCTGTCATAACAATGCACCATGACCCCTGCCATCACAATGTTCCACGGCCTAGTCATCACAAGGTTCCATGACACTTGTCATCACAATGCTCAAGACCACTGAAATAACAATGCTCCATGCCCTTGTCATCACAGAGCTCCATGACGCATGTCATCAGAATGTTCCATGGCCTTCTCATTACAATGCTCCATGCCCTTGACATCACAATGCTCCAAGACCCTTGTAATCACAATGCTCCATGCCCCTTTTCATCTCAATGCTCCATGAACCCTGTCATCACAATGCACCATGCCCATCATCAAAATGCTTCAGGCTATTGTCATCACAATGAAATCAATATTCTCCATGACCTCTGTCATCAAAATGCTCCAAACCCTTGTGATCACAATGTTACATAACACTTATCATCAAAACACCCCATGACGCTCATCTTCACAATTATCCACGGTCTTCTCATCACAATGCTCCATGATCTTTGTCATCACAATGCTCAATACACTTGTCATCACAATGCTCCCTGACACTTGTCGTCAGTATGCTCCTTGAACCATGTTATGAAAAGGCTCCATGCTTTTTTCATCACAATGATCCATGCTCTTTTCATCACAATGCTCCAAGATCCCTGTAATAACAATGCTCCTTGCCCTTGTCATCAGAAAACTCCATGACGCATGTCATCAGAATGCTCCATGGCCTTCTCATCACAATGCTCCATGCCCTAGTCATCACAATGCTCCAAGACTCCTGTAATCACAATGTTCCATGCCCCTTTTCATCAGAATGCTCCATAAGACTTGTCATCACAAGTCTCCATGCTTCTCTCATCACAATGCTCCAGGACCTTGTCATCACCATGCTCCATTCCCTTGTCATCACAATGTTCCATGACCCCTGTCATCACAATAATCTATTAATATTTTCAGCCCAATGCTCCATGACCTACTCATCACAATGCTCCATGGCCAATATCATCACAATTCTCCTTGACCACTGTCATCACAACACTCCATGACAACTGACAACACAATGATCCGGGACTCTTGTCATCACATTGCTCCATTCCCTAGTCATCGCAGTGCTCCATGACCCATGTCATCACAACACTCCATGAACATTGTCAGCCCAGTGCTCCATGACACTTGTCATCAAAATGATCCATGCCCTTGTCATCCCAATGCTCCATGACCCCTGTATTCACAATGCTCCGTGACACTTGTAATCACAGTGCTCCATGACACATGTCATCACAATGCTCCATGCCATTGTCAGCAAAATGCTACATGACCTTGTCATTACAGTGCTCTATGCGCTTGTCATCACAATACTCCATTTCCATTGTCATCACAATCCTCCATGAACCTTGGGATCACATTCCTTCATGCCCTTGTCGTCACAATGCTCCATGCTCCTTGAAATCAAAATGATCCATGACCTCTGTCATCACAATGCTCCAAACCCTTGTGATCACAGTGTTCCATAACACTTGTCATCACAACGCTCCATGATGCCTGTCATCACAGTACTCCATGCCCTTTTCATCACAATGCTCCATGACCTTTGTCATCACAATTCTCAATACACTTGTCATCACAATGCTCCCTGACACTTGTCATCAGAATGCTCCTTGAACCCTGTCATGAAAAGGCTCCATGCCTTTTTCATCACAATGTGCCATGCCGTTTTCTTCACAATGCTCCATGCCATTGTCATCAAAATACTCCACAAGCTTGTCCTCAGAATGCTCCATGACCCTTGTCATCACAATTCTCCATGCACTTGTCAGCACAATGCTCCCTGACCCTTATCATCACAGTGATCCAAGCCATTGTCATCACAATGGGCCATTACATATGTCATAACAATGCTCCCTAACACCTGTCTTCACAATACTGCATGACCTGGCCATCACAATGCTCCATGCCCTTGTCATAACAATGTGCCATTCCAACTGTCATCGCAATAATCCCTGAAACTTATTAGACAAATGATCCATTCCCTGGTCATCACAATGCTCCATGCCCTTGTTATCACAGTGCTCCATGACCCCTGCCATCACAATGCTCTGTGACTCCAGTCCTCACAATGCTTCATGACCTTTGTCACCACAATGGTCCATGCACTCGTCATCATCAGTCTCTGTGAGCTTTTTAACCAAAATGATCCATGAACTATTCATCGCAATGCTCTTTGACCCTTGTCATCACAATGCTCTATGCCTTTCTCAACACAATGCTCCATGACAATTGTCATCACAATGCTCCATGCGCTTGTCAGCACAATGCTCCATGACACATGTCATCACAAGCTCCATGACCCTTGTCATCACAATGCTCCATGCACTTGTCAGCACAATGCTCATTGACACATGCCATCACAATGCTCCATGACCACTGTCATCACAATGCTCCGTGACTCCAGTCATCACAATGCTTCATAACGTTTGTCATCACAATGGTCCATGCCCGTGTCATCAAAATGCGCCATTCCAACTGTCATCACCATAATCCATGAAACATATTAGACCAATGTTCCATGCCCTTGTCATCACAATGCTCCATGCCCTTGTTTTCACAATGCTCCATGCGCTTGTCAGCACAATGCTCCATGACACATGTCATCACAATACTCCATGACTCCTGTCATCACAATGCTCCGTGACTCCAGTCATCTCAATGCTTCAAAACGTTTGTCATCAAAATGGTCCATTCCCGCGTCATGACAAGACTCTGTGACATTTGTAACCACAATGCTCCATGAACATTTCATCACAATTCTCTGTGACCCTTGTCATCACAATGCTCCATGTCCTTGTCAGAACAATGCTTCATGACCATTGTCTTCACAATGTTCCACGCGCACTTCATCACAATGGTCCTCAACTTTGTCATTGCAATGCTCCATAAAACTTGTAATCACAATGATCCATGCACTTCTCATCAAAATGCTCTCTCGCCAGAGATATAAAAGTGTTCCATCTCTAGTCATCACAATACTCCCTCACCACTGTAATCACAATGCTCCATTACACGGTCATCACACTGCTACCTCCCCTTATCATCACAAAGTTCCATGACCCATGACATCACAATGCTCCATGACCCTTTTCATCCCAAAGCTCCAAGAACCCTGACATCATAATGATCTATAACCCCTGCTATCAAAATATTCCATTACACTTTTAATCAAATTGCTGCATGAACCTGTCATCAGAATGCTCCCTGCCCTTCTCATCAGAATGCACCATGCCCTTGTCATCAAAATGCTCCATGTCTTGTCATCACAAAGCTCCATATCATTATCATCACAAAGCTCCATGAAACCTCTCATCACATTGCTCCATGCCCTTGTCATCACAAAGCTCCATGACACTTGTCATCACAATGCTCGATGTCCTTCTCATCACAATGCTCCATGTCCTTGTAATTACAATCCTGCATGACCCATGTATCATAGTGTTCCGTACCCTTGTCATTACAATGCTCCATGACCACTCTCATCACAATAATCCATGAAACATTTCAGACCAATGTTCCATGCCCTTCTCATCACAATGCTCCATTACCCCTGTCATTACAATGCACCATGATAACTGCCATCACAAAGTTCCACGGCCTGGTCATCACAAGGTTCCATGACACTTGTCATTACAATGCTGGAGACCCCTGTAATCACAATGCTCCATGCCCTTGTCATTACAAAGCTCCTTGACGCATGTCATCAGAAAGTTCCACGGCCTTCTCATCACAATGCTCCATGCCCTTGTCATCACAATGCTGCAAGACCCCTGTAAATACAATGCTCTATGCCCCTTTTCATCTCAATGCTCCATGAACCCTGTCATCACAATGCACCATGCCCATCATCATAATGCTTCAGGCAATTGTCATCACAATGAAATCTATATTCTCCATGACCTGTGTCATCATAATGCTCAAAACTCTTGTGATCACAATGTTCCATAACACTTATCATCACAACACGCCATGACGCTCATCATCACAATTATCCATGGTCTTCTCATCACAATTCTCCATTATCATTGTCATCACAATGCTCAATACACATGTCATCACAATGCTCCCTGACACTTGTCGTCAGTATGCTCATTGAACCCTGTAATGACAAGGCTCCATGCCTTTTTCATCACAATAATCCATGACCTTTTCATCACAATGCTCCAAGATCCCTGTAATCACAATGTTCCATGCCCTTGTCATCAAAAAGCTCCATGAGGCTTATCAGAATGCTTCATGTCCTTCTCATCACAATACTCCATGCCCTTGTCATCACAATGCTCCAAGACCCCTGTAATCACAATGCACCATGCCCCTTTTCATCAGAAGGCTCCATGAAACTTGTCATCACAAGTCTCCATGGACTTCTCATCACAATGCTCCAGGACCTTTTCATCACCATGCTCCATTCCCTTGTCATCACAATGCTCCATGACCCCTGTCATCACAAAAGTCCATGAACATTTTCAGCCCAATGCTCAACGACCTACTCATCACAATGCTACATGGCCAATATCATCACAATGCTCCATGACCACTGTCATCACAACACTCCATGACAACTGACAACAAAATGATCTGGGACTCTTTTCATCACAATGTTCCAAGACCCCGGTAATCACAATGCTCCATGCCCCTTCTCATCAGTATGCTCCATGATACTTGTCATCACAAGGCTCCATAGATTTGTTATCACAATGCTCCAGGACCTTGTCATCACAATGCTTCACGACCTTGTCATGAAAATTCTCAATGGCCCTTGTCATCATAATGCTCCAAGCCCTAGTCATCACAATGCTCCATTATATTTGTGCTCACAGTCCTCCATTACATTCGGCATCACAATGTTCCATGCCATTGTCATCACAATGGACCATGACATATATCATCACAATGGTCCCTGACAACTTTCTTCACAATAATCCAAGACCTTCTCATCACAATGCTCCATGCCCTTGTCATCACAATGCACCATGCCCACTGTCATCACAGTAATCTATGAAATTTGTTAGACGAATGCTCCATTCTCCTGTCATCACAATGCTCCAAGCTCTTGTCATTACAATGCTCCATGACCCCTGTCATCACAATGCTCCGTGACTCCAGTCATCACAATGCTTCATAATGTTTGTCATCACAATGATCCATGCCAGCGTCATCACAAGGCTCTGTGACCTTTGTAACCACAATGCTCTATGAACATTTCATCACAATTCTCTGTGACCCTTGTCATCACAATGCTCCATATCTTTGTCAGAACTATGCTCCATGACCATTGTCATCACAATGTGCCATGCGCATTTCATCACAACGGTCCACAACCTTGTCATTGCAAGGCTCCATAAACGTTGTAATCACAATGGTCCATGCACTTCTCATCAAAATGCTCTCTCACCAGAGATATCACAATGTTCCATCACTAGTCATCACAATACTCCCTCACCCCTGTAATAACAAGGTTTCATGACCCTGTCATCACAATGCTACATCCCCTTATCATCACAATGTTCCATGACCCCTGACACCACAATGTTCCATAATCCCAGTCATCAAAATGCTCCATGACCATTGTCAACACAATTCTACATGCACTTGCCAGCACAATGCTCCGTGACCCTTGTAATCACAATGCTCCAAGCCATTGTCATCACAATGCTCCATTACCTTTGTCATCAGAATCCTCCAGGACGCTTGTCATCACAGTGCTCCATGACACCTGTCATCACAATTCTCCATGGCTTTGTCATCACAATGCTCAATACACTTGTCATCAAAATGCTCCCTGACACTTGTTGTCTGTATGCTCCTTGAACCCTGTCATGACAAGGCGCCATGCCTTTTTCATCACAATGATCCATGCTCTTTTCATCACAATGCTCCAAGACCCATGTAATCACAATGCTCCATGCCCTTGTCATCACCAAGCTCAATGATGCATGCCATCAGAATGCTCCTTGGTCTTCTCCTCACAATGTTCCATGCCCTTGTCATCACAATGTTCCAAGACCCCTGTAATGACAATGCTCCATGCCCCTTTCATCAGTATGCTCCATGAGAATTCTCATCACAAGGCTCCATGGTTTTGTCATCACAATGCTCCAGGACCTTGTCATCACAATGCTTCAAGACCTTGTCATGAAAATTTTCAATGGCCCTTGTCATCATAATGCTCCAAGCCCTAGTCATCACGTTCCATTATATTTGTCATCACAATCCTCCATTACTTTTGGCATCACAATGTCCATGCCATTGTCATCACAATGGACCATGACATATGTCATCACAATGCTCCCTGACAACTGTCTTCACAATACTCAATGACATTCTCATCACAATGCTCCATGCCCTTGTCATCACAATGCACCATGCCTACTCTCATCACAATAATCTATGAAACTTGTCAGACCAATGATCCATGCCCCTGTCATCACAATGCTCCATGCCCTTGTCATCACAATGCTCCATGACCCCTGTCATCACAACGCTCCATGAAACTAGTCATCACAATGCTTCATAACGTTTGTCATCACAATGGTCCATGCCCGACTCATCACAAGGCTCTGTGACCTTTGTAACCACAATGCTCCATGAACTTTTCATCACAATTCTCTGTGACCCTTGTCATCAAAATGCTCCATGTCTTTGTCAGAACAATGCTCCATGGCCATTGTCATCACAATGTGCCATGCGCATTTCATCACAACGGTCCAAAACCTTTTCATTGCAATGCTCCATAAACATTGTAATCACAATGGTCCATGCACTTCTCATCCAAATGCTCTCTCACCAGATATATCACAGTGTTCCATCACTAGTCATCACAATACTACCTCACCCCTGTAATAACAATGTTCCTTGACACTGTCATCACAATGCTACATCCGCTAACCATCACAATGTTCCATGACCCCTGACATCACAATGTTCCATAACCCCTGTCATCAAAATGCTCCATGACTCTCTTCATCCCAAAGCTCCAAGACCGCTGACATCACAATGTTCTATAACCCGTGCCATCAAAATGTTCCATTACACATTTCATCAAATTGCTGCATGACCCGGTCATCAAAATGCTCCCTGCCCTTCTCATCACAATGCACCATGCCCTTGTCAACATAATGCTCCATGACTTGTCATCACAAAGCTCCATGACCCTTGGCATCACAATGCTCCATGTCATTGTCATCACAATGCTCCATGAACCCTCTCATAATATTGCTCCATGCACTTGTCATCACAATGCTCCATGACACATGTCATCACAATGCTCGATGCCCTTCTCATCACAATGCTCCATGCCCTGTCATTACATTCCTGCATGACCCATGTATTATAGTGTTCCGTACCCTTGTCATCACAATGCTCCATGCCCACTCTCATCACAATAATTCATGAAACATTTCAGACCAATATTCCATGTCCTTCTCATCACAATGCTCCATTACCCCTTTCATAACAATGCACCAAGACCCCCGCCATCACAATGTTCCACGGCCTAGTCATCACATGGTTCCATGACAATTGACATCACCATGCTCAAGACGCCTGAAATCACAATGCTCCATGCCCTTGTCATCACAAAGCTCCATGACGCATGTCATCAGAATGTTCCATGGCCTTCTCATCACAGTGCTCCATGCACTTGTCATCACAATGCTCCAAGACCATTATAATCACAATGCTCCATGCCCCTTTTCATCTCAATGCTCCATGAACCCTGTCATCACAATGCACCATGCCCATCATCATAATGCTTCAGGTTATTGTCATCACAATGAAATCAAAATGCTCCATGACCTCTGTCATCATAATACTCCGAACCCTTGTGATCACAATGTTCCATAACACTTATCATCACAACACCCCATGACGCTCATCATCACAATTATCCATGGCCTCCTCATCACAGTGCTCTATGATTTTTGTCATCACAATGCTCAATACACTTGTCATCACAATGCTCCCTGACACTTGTCTTCAGTATGCTCCTTGAAACCTGTCATGAAAAGGCTCCATGCATTTTTCATCACAATGATCCATGCCCTTTTCATCACAATGCTCCAAGACCCCTTTAATCACAATGCTCCATGCCCTTGTCATCACAAAGCTCCTGGACGCATGTCATCAGAATGTTCCATGGCCTTCTCATCACCATGATCCATGCCCTTGTCATCACAATGCTCCAAGACCCCTGTAATCACAATGCTCCATGTCCCTTTTCAACAGAATGCTCCATGAGACTTCTCATCAAAAGTCTCCATGGTATTCTCATCAAAATGTTCCAGGACTTTGTCATCACCATGCTCCATTCGCTTGTTATCGCAATGCTCCATGACCAATATCATCACAATTCTCCATGACCACTGTCATCACAACACTCCATGACACCTGACAGCACAATGATCTGGGACTCTTTTCATCACAATGTTCCATTCCCTAGTCATCACTATGCTCCAGGACACTTGTCATCACAATGATCCATGCCCTTGTCATCCCAATGCTCCATAACCCCTGTATTCACAATGCTCCATGACGCTTGTCATCACAGTGCTCCATGACACCTGTCATCACAATGTTCCATGCCTTTGTCAGCAAAATGCTTCATGACATTGTCATTAAAATGCTCTATGTGCTTGTCATCCCAATACTCCACTACCATTGTCATCACAACCCTCCATGAACCTTGGGATCACATTGCTTCATGCCCTTGTCATCACAAAGCTCCATGCTCCTTGAAATCAAAATGATCCATGACCTCTTTTATCACAATGCTCCAAGCCCTTGTGATCACAGTGTTCCATAACACTTGTCATCACAACGCTCCATGATGCCTGTCATCACAATACTCCATGCCCTTTTCATCAAAATGCTCCATGATCTTTGTCATCACAATTCTCAATACACTTGTCATCACAATGCTCCCTGACACTTGTCATCAGAATGCTCCTTGAACCCTGTCACGAAAAGGCTCCATGCTTTTTCATCACAATGCCCAATGCTGTTTTCATCACAATGCTCCATGCCATTGTCATCAAAATACTCCACAAGCTTGTCATCAGAATGTTCCATGACCCGTGTCATCACAAATCTCCATGCACTTGTCAGCACAATGCTCCCTGACCCTTGTCATCACAATGCTCCAAGCCATTGTCATCACAAAGTTCCATTACCTTTGTCATCAGAATCCTCCATGACACTTGGCATCACAATGCTCCATGCCATTGTCATCACAATGGGCCATGACATATGTCATCACAATGCTCCCTGACACCTGTCTTCACAATACTGCATGACCTGGTCATCACAATGATCCATGCCCTTGTCATCACAATGCGCCATTCCAATTCTCATCGCAATAACTCATGAAACTTATTAGACCAATGTTCCATGCCCTTGTCATCACCATGCTCCATGCCCTTGTTATCACAATGCTCCATGACCCCTGTCATCACAATGCTCCGTGACTCCAGTCATCACAATGCTTCATGAACTTTCTCATCACAATGGTCCATGTCCTCGTCATCAACTGTCTCTGTGACCTTTTTAACAACAATGCTCCATGAATTTTCATCACAATGCTCTTTGACTCTTGTCATCAAAATGCTCTATGCCTTTCTCAGCACAATGCTCCATGACCCTTGTCATCACAATGCTCCATGCGCTTGTCAGCACAATGCTCCATGACACATGTCATCACAATGAACCATGCGCTTGTCATCACAGTGCTCCACAATATTGTCATCACAATGCTCCATGCACATCTCATCAAAATGCTCTCTCACCACTGATATCACAATGCTACATCACTATTTGTCACAGTACTCCCTCATCCCTCTCATCACAATTTTCCATGACTCCTGTCATCACAATGCTACATGCACTTATCATCACAATGTTCGATGACCCCAGACATCACAATGTTCCATAACATCTGTCATCAAAATGCTCCATGACCATTTTCATCAAAATGCTCCATGACCCCTAACATCACAGTGTTCCATAACAGCTGTCATCAAAATGTTCCATGACACATTTCATCAAATTGCTCCATGATCCTGTCATCACAATGCTCCCTGCCCTTCTCATCACAATGCACAACGCACTTGCCATCAAAATGCTCCATGACCTTTGTCATCACAATGATCCATGACCCTTGGCATCACAATGCTCCATGTCATTGTCATCACAATGCTCCATGAACACTCTCATCACATTTCTCCATGTCCTTGTCATCACAAAGCTCCATGACACATGTCATCAGAATGCTCCATGGCCTTCTCATCACAATGTTCCATTCTCTTGCCATCACAATGCTCCTTTATCCCTGTCATAACAATACTCCATGACCCCTGCCATCACGATGTTCCATGGCCTTGTCATCACAAGGCTCCATGACCCTTCTCATCACAATGCTCCAAGACCCCTGAAATCACTATGCTCCATGCCCTTGTCATCACAGAGCTCCATGACGCATGTCATCAGAAAGGTCCATGGCCTTCTTATCACAATGCTCCATGCTCATGTCATCACAATGCTCCAAGACCCTTGTAATCACAGTGTTCCATGCCACTTTTCATCTCAATGCTCCATGAACCCTGTCATCACAATACACCATGCCCATCATCATAATGCTTCAGGCTATTGTCATCACAATGAAATCAAAATTCTGCATGACCTCTGTCATCATAATGCTCCAAACCCATGTGATCACAATGTTCCATAACACTTATCATCACAACACCCCATGACGATCATCATCACAATTATCCATGGTTTCTCATCACAATGCTCCATGACATTCGTCATCACAATTTTCAATACACTTGTCATCACGATGCTTCCTGACACTTGTCGTCAGAATGCTCCTTGAACCCTGTCACGAAAAGTCTCCAGGCCTTTTTCATCACAATGTCCCATGCCGTTTTCATCACAAATCTCCATGCCATTGTCATCAATATACTCCACAAATTTGTCATCAGAATGCTCCATGACACTTGTCATCACAATTCTCCATGCACTTGTCAGCACAATGCTCCCTGACACTTGTCATCACAATGCTCCAAGCCATTGTCATCACAATGCTCCATTACCTTTGTCATCAGAATTCTCCATGATATTTGGCATCACAATGCTCCATGCCATTGTTATCACAATAGGCCATACATATGTCATCACAATGCTCCCTGACACCTCTCTTCACAATACTGCATAACCTGGTCATCACAATGCTCCATGCCCTTGTCATCAGAATGCGCCATTCCAAATGTCATCGCAAGAATCCATGAAACTTGTCAGACCGATACTTCATGCCCCTGGCATCACAATGCTCCATGCACTTGTTATCACAATGCTCCATGCCCTTCTCATCACAGTGCTCCATTACCCCTGTCATAACCATGCTCCATGACTCTGCGATCACAATGTTCCACGGCCTTGTCATCACAAGGCTCCATGCCCTTGTCATCACAAAGCTCCATGACGCATGTCATCAGAATACTCCATGGCCTTCTCCTCACAATGCTCCATGCCCTTGTCATCACAATGCTCCAAGACCCCTGTAATCACAATGCTCCATGCCCCTTTTCATCAGAATGCTCCATGAAACTTGTCATCACAAGTCTCCATGTTCATCTCATCACAATGCTCCAAGACATTTTCATCAGCATTCTCCCTTCCCTTGTCATCACAATGCTCCATGACCCCTGTCATCACAATTCTCCATGAACATTTTCAGGCCAATGTTCCATGACATTATCATCACAATGCTCCATGACCGGTTTCATCACAATGCTCCATGATCACTGTATCACAACACTCCATGACACCTGACAACACAATGATCCGGGACTCTTGTCATCACAATGCTCCATGACCCCTGTCATCACCATACTCCATGAATATTTTCAGCCCAATGCTCCATGACCCTTGTCATCACAATGATCCATGCCCTTGTCATCCCAATGCTCCATGACCCCTCTATTCACAATGGTCCGTGACGCTTGTCATCACAGTGCTCCATGACACCTGTCATCACAATGCTCCATGCCTTTGTCAGCAAAATGCTACATGACCTTGTCATTACAATGCTCTATGCGCTTGTCATCACAATACCCATTTACCATTTTCATCACAATCATCCATGAACCTTGGGATCACATTGCTTCATGCCCTTGTCATCACAGTGCTCCATGCTCCTTGAAATCAAAATGATCCATGACCTCTGTCATCACAATGCTCCAAACCCTTGTGATCACAATGTTCCATAGCACTTGTCATCACAACGCTCCATGATGCCTGTCATCAAATACTCCATGCCTTTTTCATCACAATGCTCCACGACATTTGTCATCACAATTCTCAATACACTTGTCATCACAATGCTCCCTGATATTGTCGTCAGAATGCTCCTTGAAACCTTTCACGAAAATGCTCCATGCATTTTTCATCACAGTGACCCATGCCGTTATCATCACAATGCTCCATGCCATTGTCAACAAAATACTCCACAAGCTTGTCATCAGAATGTTCCATGACCCTTGTCATCACAGTGCTCCATGCACTTGTCAGCACAATGCTCCCTGACCCTTGTCATCAAAATGCTCCAAGCCATTGTCATCACAATGCTCCATTACCTTTGTCATCAGAATCCTCCATGACACTTGGCATCACAATGCTCCATGCCATTGTCATCACAATGGGCCATTACATATGTCATCACAGTGCTCCCTGACACCTGTCTTCACAATACTGCATCACATGGTCACCACAATGCTACATGCCCTTGTCATCACAGTGCTCCATGCCCTTGTTATCACAGTGCTCCATGACCACTGTCATCACAATGCTCCGTGACACCAGTCATCACATTGCTTCATGACCTTTATCATCACAATGGTCCATGCCCTCACCATCAACAGTCTCTGTGACATTTTAACCACAATGCTCAACGAACTTTTCATCACAATGCTCTTTGACCCTTGTCATCACAATGCTCTATGCCTTTCTCAGCACAATGCTCCATGCCCTCGTCATCAAAATGCTCCTTGACACCTGTCATCACAATGATCCATGACTACAGTCATCACAATGCTTCATAACATTTGTCATTACAATGGTCCATGCCCGCGTCATCACAAGGTTCTGTTACATTTGTAACCACATTGCTCCAAGAACTTTTCATCACAATGCTCCGTGACTCTTGTCATCACAATCCTCCATGCCTTTTTCAGAAAATTGCTCAATGACCCTTGTCTTCACACTGTCACGAGCTTTTCATCACAATGGTCTGCAAATTTGTCATTGCAATGCTCCATAAATATTGTAATCACAGTGCTCCATGCCCTTCTCATCACAATGCTCCATTACCCCTGTCATAACAATGCTCCATGACCCCTGTCATCACAATGTTCCACGGCCTTGTCATCACAAGGCTCCATGACACTTGTCATCCCAATGCTCCAAGACCCATTTAATCATAATAATCCATGCCCTTGACATCAAAAAGCTCCATGACACATGTCATCAGAATGTTCCATGAACTTCTCATCAAAATGCTCCATGCCCGTTTCATCACTATGCTCCAAGACCCATGTGATCACAATGCTCCATGCCCCTTTTCATCTCAATGCTCCATGAACCCTGTCATCACAATGCATCATGCCCATCATCATAAAGCTTCCGGCTATGGTCAGCACAATGAAATCAAAATTCTCCATGACCTCTGTCATCACGATGCTCCATGACCCTTGTCATCACAATACTCCATGAATATTTTCAGCCCAATGCTCCATGACCTTTGTCATCACAATTACCCATGCGCTTTTCATCACAATCCTCCCTCAGCCCTGTTATCACAATATACCATGACCCCTGTCATCACAATGCTACATCCCCTTATCAGCACAATGTTTCATGACCCCTGATATCACAATGTTCCATAAACCATGTCATCAAAATGCCCCCTGACCCTTTTCATCCCAAAGATCCATGACCCCTGGCATCACAAGTTTCTATAACCCCTGTCAACAAAATGTTCTATTACAATTTTCATCAAATTGCTGCATCACCCTGTCATCAAAATACTCCCTGCCCTTCTCATCACAATGCACCACACCCTTGTCAACAAAATGCTCCATGACCTTTGTCAACACAAAGCTCCATGACCTTTGGCATCACAATGCTCCATGTCATTGTCATCACAATGCTCCATGAACACTCTCATCACATTGCTCCATGCCCTTGTCATCACAAAGCTCCATGACACTTGTCATCACAATGGTCGATGCCCTTCTCATCACAATGATCCATGCCCTTGTCCTTACAATCCTCCATGACCCATGTATCACAGTGTACCGTGCCCTTGTCATCAGAGTGCTCCATGCCCACTCTCATCACAATAATCCATGAAACATTTCAGACCAATGCTCAATGCCCTTCTCATCACAATGATCCATTACCTCTGTCATAACAATTCTCCATGATCCCTGCCTTCACAATGTTCCACAGCCTTGTCATCACAAGGCTCCATGACCCTTGTCATCACAATGCTCCAAGACCCCTGTAATCACAAAGCTCCATGCACTTGTCATCACAAAGCTCCATGACGCATGTCATCACAATGTTCCATGGCCTTCTCCTCACAATGCTCCATGCCCTTGTCATCACAATGCTCCAAGACCCCTGTAAGCACAGTGCTCCATGCCCCTTTTCATCAGAATGCTCCATGAGAATTGTCATCACAAGTCTCCATGGTCATCTCATCACAATACTCCAGGACATTCTCATCACCATGCTCCATTCCCTTGTCATCAGAATGCTCCATGAGACATGTCATCACAATAATCCATGAATATTTTCGGCCCAATGCTCCATGACATTCTCATCAGAATGCTCCATGACCAATATCATCACACTGCTCCATGACGACTGTCATCACAACACTCCATGACACCTGACAACACAATGATCCGGGTCTCTTGTCATCACAATTCTCAAAGACCCCTGTAATCACAATGCCTCATGATCCCTGTCATCACTATGCTCCATTCACTTGTCATCACAATTCTCCATGCACTTGTCATCACAATGCTCCCTGACCCATGTCATCAAAATGCTCCAAGCCATTGTCATCACAATATTCCATTACCTTTGTCATCACAATCCTCCAAGATACTTGGCATCACAATGTTCCATGCCATTGTCATCACAATTGGCCATTACATATGTCATCAAAATGCTCCCTGACACCTCTCTTCACAATACTGCATGACCTGGTCATCACAAAGCTCCATGCCCTTGTCATCAAAATGCGCCATTCCAACTTTCATCACAACAATCCATGAAATTTATTAGACTAATGTTCCATGCCCTTGTCATCACAATGCTCCATGCCTTTGTTATCACAATGCTCCCTGACTCCTGTCATCACAAAGCTCCGTGACTCCAGTCATTGCAATGATTCATGACCTTTGTCATCACAATGGTCCATACCCTCGTCATAAACAGTCTCTGTGACGATTTTAACCACAATGCTCCATGAACTTTTCATCACAATGCTCTTTGACCCTTGTCATCAGAATGCTCTATGCCTTTCTCAGCACAATGCTCCATGACCCTTGTCATCACAGTGCTCCATGCGCTTGTCTGCACAATGCTCCATGACACATGTCATCACAATGCACCATGCGCTTGTCATCACAGTGCTCTACAATCTTGACATCACAATGTTCCATCCACTTCTCAACAAAATGCTCTCTCACCACTGATATCACAATGCTACATCACTATTTGTCACAATACTCCCTCACCCCTGGCATCACAATGTCCCATGACTCCTGTCATTACATTGCTATATGCACTTATCATCACAATGTTCGATGAACACTGACATCACAATGTTCCATAACATCTGTCATCAAAATATTCCATGACAATTTTCATCAAATTGCTCCATGACCCTGTCATAACAATACTCCCTGACCTTCTCATCACAATGCACAACACCCTTGCCATCATAATGCTCCATGACTTTGTCATCACAAAATCCATGACCCTTGGCATCACATTGCTCCATGCCCTTGTCTTCACAAAGCTCCATGACACATGTCATCAGAATGCTCCATGCCCTTCTCATACCAATGCTCCATGCCCTTGCCATCACAAAGCTCCATTACAGCAGTCATAACAATGCTCTATGACCCCTGCCATCACGATGTTCCATGGCTTTGTCATCACAAAGCTCCTTGACCCTTCTCATCACAATGTTCCAAGAACACTTTAATCACAATGCTCTATGCCCCTTTTCATATCAATGATCCATGAACCCTGTCATCACAGTGCACCATGCCCTTCATCATAATGCTTCATGCTATTGTCATCACAATGAAATCAAAATGTTCCATGACCTCTGTCATAACAATGCTCCAAACCCTTGTGATCACAATATTCCAAAACACTTGTCACCACAATGCCCCATGACGCTCGTCATCACAATTATCAATGGCCTTCTCATCACAATGCTCCATGACTTTGTCACCACAATGCACAATACACGTGTCATCAAAATGCCCCCTGACCCTTGTTGTCTGTATGCTACTTGAACCCTGTCATGACAAGGCTCCATGCCTTTTTCATCACAATGATCCATGCCCTTTTCATCACAATGCTCCAAGACCCATGTAATCACAATGCTCCATGCCCTTGTCATCACAAAGTTCAATGACGCATGCCATCACAATGCTCCTTGGAATTCTTCTCACAATGCTCAATGCCCTTGTCATCACAATGTTCCAAGACCCTGGTCATCACAATGATCCATGCCCCTTTTCATCAGTATGCTCCATGAGACTTGTCATCACAAGGCTCCATGGTTTTGTCATCACAATGCTCCAGGACCTTGTCATCACAATGCTTCTCGACATTGTCATGAAAATTTTCAATGGCCCGTGTCAACATAATGCTCCAAGCCTTAATCATCACAATGCTCCATTATATTTGTCATCACAATTCTCCATTACATTTGGCATCATAATGGTCCATGCCATTGTCATCGCAATGGACCATGACATATGTCATCACAATTCTCCCTGACACCTGTCTTCACAATACTCCATGAGCTTCTAATCACAATGCTCCATTTCCTAGTCATCACAATGCTCCATGACCCCTGTCATCACAACACTCCATGAACATTTTCAGCCCAGTGCTCCATGAAACTTGTCACCACAATGATCCATGCCCTTGTCATCCCAATGCTCCATGACCCCTGTATTCACAATGCTCCTTGACGCTTGTCATCACAGTGCTCCATGACACATGTCATCACAATGCTCCATGCCTTTGTCAGCAAAATGCTACATGACATTGTCATTCCAGTGCTGTATGCGCTTGTCATCACAATACTCCATTACCATTGTCATCACAATCCTCCATGAACCTTGGGATCACATTGCTTCATGCCCTTGTCATCACAATGCTCCATGCTCCTTGAAATCAAAATGATCCATGACCTCTGTCATCACATTTCTCCAAACCCTAGTGATCACAATGTTCCATAACACTTGTCATCACAACGCTCCATGATGCCTGTCATCACAATATTCCATGCCCTTTTCATCACAATGTTCCATGACCTTTGTCATCACAATTCTCAATACACTTGTCATCACAATGCTCCATGCGCTTGTCAGCACAATGCTCCATGACACATGTCATCACAATGCACCATGCACTTCTCATCACAATGCTGCTTAAAATATGTCATCACAATGCTCCATGCACTTCTCATCAAAATGCTCTCTCACCACTGATATCACAATGCTACATCACTAATTGTCACAGTATCCCTCAACCCTGTCATCACAATGTTCCATGACTCGTGTCATCACAATGCTACATGCACTTATCATCACAATGTTCGATGACCCCTGACATCACAATGTTCCATAACACCTGTCATCAAATTGTTCCATGACACTTTTCATCAAATTGCTCCATGACCCTGTCATCAGAATGCTCCCTGCCTTTCTCATCACAATGCACAACGCCCTTGCCATCAAAATGCTCCATGACCTTCGTCATCACAAAGATCCATGACCCTTGGCATCACATTGCTCCATGCCCTTGTCTTCACGAAGCTCCATGACACGTCATCAGAATGCTCCATGGCCTTCTCGTCACAATGCCCCATGCCCTTGCCATCACAATGCTCCTAGAACCCTGTAATCACAATGTTCCATGCACTTGTCAACACAATGCTCCCTGACCCTTGTCATCACAGTGTTCCCAGCCATTGTCATCACAAAGCTCCATTAACTTTGTCATCAGAATCCTCCATGACACTTGACATCACAATGCTCCATGCCATTGTCATCACAATGGGCCATTACGTATGTCATCACAATGCTCCCTGACACCTCTCTTCACAATACTGCATGACCTGGTCATCACAATGCTCCATACCCTTGTCATCACAATGTGCCATTTGAACTGTCATCGCAACAATCCATGGAACTTATTAGACTAAGGTTCCATGCCCTTGTCATCACAGTGCTCCATGCCCTTGTTATCACAATGCTCCCTGACCCCTGTCATCACAATCCTCCGTGACTCCAGTCATCACAATGCTTCATGACCTTTGTCATCACAATGGTCCATGCCCTCGTCATCAACAGTCTCTGTGACCATTTTAACCACAATGCCCCATGAAATTTTCATACAATGCTCTTTGACCCTTGTCATCACAATGCTCCATGACCCTTGTCATCACAATGCTCCTTGCCCTTGTCAGCACAATGCTCCATGACACATGTCATCACAATGTACCATGCGCTTGTCATCACAGTGCTCTACAATCTTGTCATCACAATGCTCCATAAACATTGTCATCATAATCCTCCATGCACTTCTAATCAAAATGCTCTCTCACCACTGATATCACAATGCTACATCACTATTTGTCACAATACTCCCTCCCACCTGTCATCACAATGTTTCATGACTCCTGTCATCACAATGCTACATGCACTTATCATCAAAATGTTCGATGACCCCTGACATCACAATGTTCCATAACACCTGTCATCAAAATGTTCCATGAAAATTTTCAACAAATTGCTCCATGAACCTGTCATCACAATTCTCCCTGCCCTTTTCATCACAATGCACAACGCCCTTGCCATCAAAATGCTCCATGACCTTTGTCATCTCAAAGAGCCCTGACCCATGGCATCACAATGCTCCATGTCATTGTCATCACAATGCTCCATGACACATGTCATCAGAATGCTACATGGCCTTCTCATCACAATGATCCATGCCCTTGCCATCACAATGCTCCATTACCCCTCTCATAACAATGCTCCATGCCCCTGCCATCACGATATTCCCTGGCCTTGTCATCACAAGGCTCCATGACCCTTCTCATCACAACACTCCAAGAACCCTGTAATCACAATGCTCCATGCCCTTTTTCATCTCAATGATCCATTAAACCTGTCATCAAAATGCACCATGCCTATAATCATAATGCTTCATTCTATTGTCATCACAATGAAATCAAAATGCACCATGACCTCTGTCATAACAATGCTCCAATCCATTGTGATCTCAATATTCCATAACACTTGTCATCACAATGCCCCTTGACGCTCGTCATCACATTTATCCTTGGTCTTCTAATCACAATGCTCCATGACCTTTGTCATCACAATGCTCAATACACTTGTCATCAAAATGCTCCCTGACACTTGTTGTCTCTATCCTCCTTGAACTCTGTCATGACAAGGCTCCATGCCTTTTTCATCACAATGATCCATGCCCTTTTCATCACAATGCTCCAAGACCCATGTAATCAAAATGCTCCATGCCCTTGTCATCACAAATCTCAATGACGCATGCCATCAGAATGCTCCTTGGTCTACTCCTCACAATGTTCCATGCCCTTGTCATCACAATGTTCCATGACCCCTGTAATCACAATGCTCCATGCCCCTTTTCATCAGTATGCTCCATGAGACTTGTCATCACAAGGCTCCATAGCTTTGTCATCACAATGCTCCAGGATCTTGTCATCACAATGCTTCACGACCTTGTCATGAAAATTCTCAATGGCCCTTGTCATCATAATGCTGCAAGCCCTAATCATCACAATGCTCCATTATATTTGTCATCACAATCCTCCATTACAATTGGCATCACAATGCTCCATGCCATTGTCATCGCAATGGACCATCACATATGTCATCACAATGCTCCCTGACATCTCTCTTCACAATATTCCATGACCTTCTCATCACAATGCTCCATGACCTTGTCATCACAATGCACCATGCCCATGGTCATCACAATAATCTATGAAATTTTTCAGACCAATGCTCCATTCCCCTGTCATCACTGTGCTCCATGCACTTGTCATCACAATGCTCCATGACCCCTGTCATCCCAATGCTCCGTGACTCCAGTCATCACAATGCTTCATAACGTTTGTCATCACAGTGGTCCATGTCCGCGTCATCACAAGGCTCTGTGACATTTGTAACCACAATGCTCCATGAATATTTCCTCACCATTCTCTGGGACCCTTGTCATCACAATGCTCCATTTCTTTGTCAGAACAATGCTCCATGACCATTGTCATCACAATGTGCCACGCACATTTCATCACAACTGTCCACAACCTTATAATTGCAATGCTCCATAAATTTTGTTATCACAATGGTCCATGAACTTCTCATCAAAATGCTCTCTCACCATAGATATCACAATGTTCCATCACTAGTCATCACAATACACCCTCACCCATGGAATCACAATGTTCCATGACCCTGTCATCACAATGCTACATCCCTTTATCATCACAATATTGCATGACCCCTGACATCACAATGTTCCATAACCCCTGTCATCAAAATGCTCCATGACCCTTTTCATCCCAAAGCTCCAAGAACCCTGACATCACAATGTTCTATAACCCATGCCATCAAAATATTCCATTACAATTTTTATCAAATTGCTGCATGACCCGGTCATCAAAATGCTCCCTGCACTTCTCATCACAATGCACCATTCCCTTGTCATCAAAATGTTCCATGACTGGTCATCACAAAGCTCCATGGCACATGGCATCACAATGCTCCATGTCATTGTCATCACAATGCTCCATGAAACCTCTCATCACATTGCCCCATGCCCTTGTCATCAGAAAGCTCCATGACACTTGTCATCACAATGCTCGATGCATTTCTCATCACAATGCTCCATGCCCTAGTCATTAAAATCCTGCATGACCCATGTATCACAGTGTTCTGTGCCCATGTAATCACAATGCTCCATGCCCTTCTCATCACAATGCTCCATGACCCCTGCCATCACAATGTTCCACGGACTTGTAATCACAAGGCTCCATGACACTTGTCATCACAATGATCCAAGACCCCTGTAATCACAATGCTCTATGCCCTTGTCATCACAAAGCTCCATGACACATGTCATCAGAATGTTCCATGGATTTCTCATCACAATGCTCCATGCCCTTGTCATCACAATGCTCAAGACCCCTGTAATCACAATGCTCCATTTCCCTTTTCATCTCAATGCTCCATGAACCCTGTCATCACAATGCATCATGCCCATCATTATAATGCTTCCGGCTATTGTCAGCACAATGAAATCAAAATTCTCCATGACCTATGTCATCACAGTTCTCCATGTCCCCTGTCATCACAATACTTCATGAATATTTTCAGCCCAATGCTCCATGATACTTGTCATCACAATGATGCATGCCCTTTTCAGCCCAATGCTCCATGACCACTGTGTTCACAATCCTCCGTGATGCTTGTCATCACAGTGCTCCATGACACCTGTCATCACAATGCTAGATTACTTTGTCAGCAAAAGGCTAAATGACCTTGTAATTACAATGCTCTATGCGCTTGTCATCACAATACTCCATTACGATTGTCATCACAATCCTCCATGAAACTTGGGATCACATTGCTTTATGCCCTTGTCATCACAATGCTCCATGCTCCTTGATATCAAAATGATCCATGAAATCTGTCATCAAAATGCTCCAAAGCCTTGTGATCACAATGCTCCATATCACTTGTCATCACAACGCTCCATGATGCTTGTCATCACAATAATCCATGCCCTTTTCATCACAATGCTCCATGACCATTGTCATCACAATTCTCAATACACTTGTCATCACAATGCTCCCTGACACTTGTCTTCAGAATGCTCCTTGAACTCTGTCATGAAAAGGCTCCATGCCTTTTTCATCACAATGCCCCATGCCGTTTTCATCACACTGCTCCATGCCATTGTCATCATAATACTCCACAAGTTTGTCATCAGATTGCTCCATGACCCTTGTCATCACAATTCTCCATGCAATTGTCAGCACAATGCTCCTTAAACCTTGTCATCACAATGCTCCAAGCCATTGTCATCACAATGCTCCATTACATTTGTCATCAGAATCATCCACGACACTTGGCATCACAATGCTCCATGCCATTGTCACCACAATGGGCCATTACATATGTCATCACAGTGCTCCCTGACAGCTGTCTTCACAATACTGCATGACCTTCTCATCACAATAATCCATGCCCTTGTCATCACAATGCACCATGTACACTGTCATCACAATAATCTATGAAACTTGTCAGACCAATGCTCCATGCCCCTGTCAGCAAAATGCTCTATGCCCTTGTCATCACAATGCTCCATGTCCACTGTCATCACAATGCTCCATGACTCCAGTCATCACAATGCTTCATAACATTTGTCATCACAATGGTCCATGACCACGTTATCACAAGGCTCTGTTACCTTTATAACCACAATGCTCCATGAACTTTTCATCACAATGCTTCGTGACCATTGTCATCAAAATGCTTCATGCCTTTGGCAGAAAAATGCTCCATGACCCTTGTCATCACAATATGCTACGCACTTTTCATCACAACGGTCCACAAATTTGTCATGGTAATGCTCCATAAACCTTGTATTCACAATGCTCCATGTCCTTCTCATCACAATGCTCCATTATCCCTATCATAACAATGTTCCGTGACCCGTGCCATCACAATATTCCACGGCCTTGTCATCACAAGGCTCCATGACACTTGTCATCACAATGCTCCAAGAGCCCTGTAATCACAATGCTCCATGCACTTGTCATCACAAAGCTCCATGACACATGCCATCAGAATGTTCCATGTCCTTCTCATCAAAATGCTCCATGCCCTTGACATCACAATGCTCCAAGAACCCTGTAATCACAATGCTCCATGCCCCTTTTCATCTCAATGCTCCATGAACACTGTCATCACAATGCATAAGGCCCATCATGATAATGCTTCAGGCTATTGTCATCACAATGAAATCTATATGCTCCAAGACCTCTGTCATCACAATGCTCCAAACCGTTGTGATCACAATATTCCATAACACTTATCATCACAACACCCCATGATGCTCATAATCACAGTTATCCATGGTCTCCTCATCACAATGCTCCATGACCATTGTTATCACAATGCTCAATACACTTGTCATCACAATGCTCCCTGACACTTGTCATCAGTATGCTCCATTAACCCTGTCATGACACGTCTCCATGCCTTTTTCATCACAATGATCCATGCCCTTTTAATCACAATGCTCCAAGACCCCTGTAATCACAATGCTCCATGCCCTTGTCATCACAAAGCTCAATGTCGCATGTCATCAGAATGCTCCATGGCCTTCTCATCACAATGCTCCATGCCCTTGCCATCACAATGCTCCAAGACCCCTGTAATCACAATTCTACATGTCCCTTTTCATCAGAATGCTCCATGAGACTTGTCATCACGAGTCTCCATTGTCTTCTCATCAAAGTGCTCCAGGAACTTGTCATCAAAATGCTCCATGATCCCTGTCATCACAATACTCCATGAACATTTTCAGCCCAATGCTCCATGACACTTGTCATCACAAAGATCCATGCCCTTGTCATCCCAATGCTCCATGACCCCTGTATTCACAATGCTCCGTGACGCTTGTCATCACATTGCTCCATGACACCTGTCATCACAATGCTCCATGCCCTTGTCATCACAATGCTCCATGCCTTTGTCATCACATTGCTCCATGACCCCTGTCATCACATTGCTCCCTGACAACTGTCATCACAATGCTTCATGCCCCTTGTCATTACAGTGCTCCATGATGCTCGACATCACAATTACCCAAGGTCTTCTCATCACAATGCTCCACGGTTTTGCCATCACCATGCTCCATGCCTTGTCATCTCAAATCTCAATGTCCCTTGTCCTCACAATTCTCCACGTCCTTGTCATTACAATGCTCCATGGCACTTCACATCACAATGTTATATGCTCTTGTCATCACAATACTCCATGCACTTGTCATCGCAATGCTCCATGACCCCTGTCATAGGAAGCTCCATGCGCATTTCATCAAAATGTTTCACGACCAGGACATTAAAATTCTCAATGGCCTTTGATATCACAATGCTCCATGCCCTTGTCATCACAATGCTCCTTTACTTTGTCACAACAATCCTCCATAACAATTGGCATCACGATGCTCCATGATATTGTCATCAAACTGGAACATGACATATTTCATCACAATGCTCCCTGACAACTTTCTTCACAATAATCCATGACTTTGTCATCACAGTGCTCCATGCCCTTGTCATCACAATGTGCCATGCCCATTCTTATCACAATAATCCAAGAAACTTGTCAGACCAATGCTCCATGACACTTTTCATCACAATGCTCCATGAACGCTGTCATCAAAATGCACAATGCCCATCATCATAATGCTTCATGCTATTGTCATCACAATGAAATCAAAAAGCTCCATGACATCTGTCACCACAATGCTGCAAACCCTTGTGATCACAATGTCCCATAACACTTGTCATCACAATGCCCCATGACGCTGGTCACCACAGTTTTCCATGGGTTTCTCATCACAATGCACCATGACTTTTGTCAACACAATGTTCAATACCCTTGTCAACACAATGCTCTCTGACCATTGACCTCATTATGCACCGTGCACTCTTTCATGGCAAGTCTCCATGCCTATTTCATCACAATGATCCATGCCCTTTTCATCAAAATGTTCCAAGACACCTGTGATCACAATGCTCCTTGCACTTTTCATCACAAAGCTCCATGACGAATGTCATCAGAATGCTCCATGGCCTTCTCATCATAATGTTCCATGCCCTTGTCATCACAATGCTCCAAGACCCCTGTAATCAAAATGATCCCTGCGCCTTTTCATCAGAATGCTCCATGAGACTTGTCATCACAAGGTTCCATGGTCTTCACATCACAGTGCTCCAAGACATTGTCCTCACAGTGCTCCATTCCCTTGTCATCACATTGCTCCATGACCCCTGTCATCACAATAATCCATGAATATTTTCAGCCCAATGTTCTACGAAATTCTCATCACAATGCTCCATAGCCCATATCACCACAATGCTCCATGACCACTGTCATCAAAACACTCCATGACACCTGACAACACAATGATCCGGGACACTTGTCATCACAATGCTACATTCCCTTATCATCACAATGCTCCATGACCCCTGTCATCACAACACTCCATGAACATTTTCAGCCCAGTGCTCCATGACCCATCTCATCACAATGATCCATGCCCTTTTCTTCCGTATGCTCCATGACCCCTGTATTCACAATGCTCTGTAACGCTTGTCATCACAGTGCTCCATGACACCTGTCATCACAATGCTCCATGCTTTGTCAGCAAAATGCTACATGACCTTGTCATTACAATACTCTATGCACTTGTCATCACAATACTCCATTTCCATTGTCATCACAATCCTCCATGAACCTTGGGATCACATTGCTTCCTGCCATTGTCATCACAATGCTCCATGCTCCTTGAAATCAAAATGATCCATGACCTCTGTCATCACAATGCTCCAAAACCTTGTGATCACAATGTTCCATAACACTTGTCATACCAACGGTCCATGATGCCTGTCATCACAGTAATCCATGCCATTTTCATCGCAATGCTCCATGACCTTTGTCATCACAATTCTCAATACACTTGTCATCACAATGCTCCCTGACACTTGTCATCAGAATGCTCCTTGAAACCTGTCACGAAAAGGCTCCATGCCTTTTTCATCACAACGCACCATGCCGATTTCATCACAATGGTCCAGGCCATTTTCATCAAAATCCTCTACAAGCTTGTCATCAGAATGCTCCATAACCCTTCTCATCACAATTCTCCATGCACTTGTCAGCACAATGCTCCCTTACCCTTGTCATCACAATGCTCCAAGCCATTGTCATCAAAATGGGCCATTCCAAATGTCATTGCAATAATCCATGAAACATATTAGACCAATGTTCCAAGCCCTTGTCATCACAATGCTCCATGCCCTTGTTATCACAGTGCTCCATGACCCCTGTCATCACAATGCTCCGTGACTCCCCTCATCACAATGCTTCATGACCTTTGTCATCACAATGGTCCATGCCGTCGTTATCAACAGTCTCTGACCTTTTTAACCAAAATGCTCCAAGAACTTTTCATCACAATGCTCTTTGACCCTTGTCATCACAATGCTCCATGTGCTTCTCAGCACAGTGCTCCATGACACATGTCATCACAATGCACCATGCGCTTGTCATCACAGTGCTCCACAATCTTGTCATCACAATGCTCCTTAAAATTTGTCATCACAATGTTCCATGCACTTCTCATCAAAATGCTCTCTCACCACTGATATCACAATGCTACATCACTATTTGTCACAATACTCCCTCACCCCTGTCATCACAATGTTCCATGACTCCTGTCATCACAATGCTACATGAACTTATCATCACAATGTTCGATGACCCCTGACATCACAATGTTCGATAACACCTGTCATCAAAATGTTCCATGACACTTTTCATCAAATTGCTCCATGACCCTGTTATCACAATGCTCCCTGCCCTTCTCATCACAATGCACAACGCCCTTGCTATCAAAATGCTCCATGACTTTTTTCATCACAAAGATCCATGACCCTTGGCATCACAATGCTCCATGAACGCTCTCATCACATTGCTCCATGCCCTTGTCTTCACAAAGCTCCATGACACATGTCATCAGGAATGCTCCATGGCCTTCTCATCACAATGCTCCACACCCTTGCCATCAGAATGCTCCATTACAACTGACATAAAAATGCTCCATGACCTCTGCCATCACGATGTTCCATGGCTTAGTGATCACAAAGCTCCATGATCCTTCTCATCACAATGCTCCAGGAAACCTGTAATCACAATGTTCTATGCCCATTTTCATCTCAATGAACCATGAACCCTGTCATCACAATGCACCATGCCCATCATCATAATGCTTCATGCTATTGTCATCACAATGAAATCAAATTGCTCCATGACCTCTGTCATAAAAATGCTCCAAACCCTTGTGATCACAATATTCCATATCACTTGTCATCACAATGCCCCATGACGCCCGTCATCACAATTATCCATGGTCTTCTCATCACAATGCTCCATGAAGTTTGTCCTCACAATGCTCAATACACTTGTCATCAAAATGCTCCCTGACACTTGTTGTCTGTATGCTCCTTGAATCCTGTCATGACAAGGCTCCAAGCCTTTTTCATCACAATAATCCATGTCCTTTTCATCACAATGCTCCAAAACACATGTAATCTCAATGCTCCATGCCCTTGTCATCACAAAGCTCAATGTCGCAGGCCATCAGAATGCTCCTTGGTCTTCTGCTCTCATTGCTCCATGCCTTTGTCATCACAATGTACCAAGACCCCTGTAATCACAATGCTCCATGACCTTGTCATCAAAAAACTCCATGACCCATGTCATCAGAATGCTCCATGGCCTTCTCATCACACTGCTCCATGCCCTAGTCACCACAATGCTCCATGACCCCTGTATTCACAATGCTCCATGTCCCTTTTCATCAGAATGCTCCATGAGACTTGTCATCACTAGTCTCCATGGTCTTCTCATCACAATGCTCCAGGAACTTGTCATCACCATGCTCCATTCACTTGTCATCACAATGCTCCATGACCCCTGTCATCACAATAATCCATGAACATTTTCAGCCCAATGCTTCACGACCTACTCATCACAATGCTCCATGGCCAATATCACAAAGCTCCATGACCACTGTCATCACAACACTCCATGACTCCTGACAACACAATGATCCGGGACTCTTGTCATCACAATGCTCCATTCCCTAGTTATCACAATGCTCCATGACTCCTGTCATCACAACACTCCATGAACATTTTCAGCCCAGTGCTCCATGACCCTTTTCATCACAACGATCCATGCCTTTGTCATCCCAATGCTCCATGACCCCTGTATTCACAATGCTCCATGACGCTTGTCATCACAGTGCTGAATGACGCCTGTCATCACAATCCTCCATGACTTTGTCAGCAAAATGCTACATGACCTTGTCATTACAATGCTCTATGCGTTTGTCATCGCAATACTCCATATCCATTGTCATCACAATCCTCCATGAACTTTCGGATCACATTGCTTCATGCCCTTGTCATCACAATGCTCCATGCTCCTTGAAATCAAAAGGATCCATGACCTCTGTCATCACAATGCTCCAAACACTTGTGATCAGAGTGTTCCATAACACTTGTCATCAAAACGCTCAATGATGCCTGTCATCACAATACTCCATGCCCTTTTCATCACAATGCTCCATGACCTTTGTCATCACAATTCTCAATACACTTGTCATCACAATGCTCCCTGACACTTGTCATCAGAATGCTCCTTGAACCCTGTCACGAAAAGTCTCCATGCCTTTTTAATAACAATGTCCCATGCCGTTTTCATCACAATGCTCCATGCCATTGTCAACAAAATACTCCACAAGCTTGTCATCAGAATGCTCCATGACCCTTGTCATCACAATTCTCCATGCACTTGTCAGCACAATGCTCCCTGACACTTGTCATAACAATGTTGCAAGCCATTGTCATCACAATGATCCATGATATTTGGCATCAAAATGCTCCATGCCATTGTCATCGCAATGGGCCATTACATATGTCATCCCAATGCTCCCGGACACCTGTCTTCACAATACTGCATGACCTGGTCATCACAATGCTCCATGCCCTTGTCATCACAATGCGCCATTCCAACTGTCATCGTAATAATCCATGAAACTTATTAGACCAATGTTCCATGCCCCTCTCATCACAATGCTCCATGCCCTTGTTATCACAGTGCTCCATGACCCCGGTCATCACCATGCTCCATGACTCCAGTCACCTAAATGCTTCATAACGTTTGTCATCATAATGGTCCATGCCCGCGTCATCACAAGGCTCTCTGACATATTTAACCACAATGCTCCATGAACTTTTCATCACAATGCTCTTTGACACTTGTCATCACATTGCTCCATGAGCTTGTCATACAGTGCTCCACAATTTTGTCATCACAATGCTCCATAAAATTTGTCATCACAATGCTCCTTGCACATCTCATCAAAATGCTCTCTCACCACTGATATCACAATGCTACATCACTATTTGTCACAATACTCCCTCATCCCTGTCATCACAATGTTCCATGATTCCTCTCATCACAATGCTACATACACTTATCCTCACAATGTTCGATGACCCCTGACATCACAATGTTCCATAACAACTGTCATCAAAATGTTCCATGACACTTCTCATCAAATTGCTCCCTGACCCTTGTCATCACAATGCACGAAGCCATAGTCATCACAATACTCCATTACCTTTGTCATCAGAATCCTCCATGACACTTGGCATCACAATGCTCCATGGCATTGTCATCACAATGGGCCATGACATATGTCATCACAATGCTCGATGACACCTGTCTTCACAACACTGCATGACCTGGCCATCACAATGCTCCATGCCCCTTTCATCACAATGCGCCATTCCCACTCTCATCGCAATAATTCATGAAACTTATTTGAACAATGTTCCATGCCCTTGTCATCACAATGTTCCATGCCCTTGTTATCACAATGCTCCATGACCACTGTCATCACAATGCTCCGTGACGCCACTCATAACATTGCTTCATGACATTTGTCATCACAAGGGTCCATGCCCTCGTCATCAACTGTCTCTGTGACCTTTTTAACCACAATGCTCCATGAACATTTCATCACAATGCTCTTTGACCCTTGTCATCACAAATCTCCAAGACCCCTGTAATCACAATGCTCCATGCCATTGTCATCGCAATGGACCATGACATATGTCATCACAATGCTCCCTGACACCTGTCTTCACAATACTCCATGACCTTCTCATCACAATGCTCCATGCCCTTGTCATCACAATGCACCATGCCCACTGTCATCACAATAATCTATGAAACTTGTCAGACAAATGCTCCATGCCCCTGTCATCACAATGCTCCATGCACTTGTCCTCACAATGCTCCATGCGCTTGTCAGCACAATGCTCCATGACACATGTCATCACAATGCACCATGCGCTTGTCATCACAGTGCTCCACCATCTTGTCATCACAATGCTCCATAGAACTTGTCATCACAATGCTCCATGCACTTCTCATCAAAATGCTCTCTCACCACTGATACCACAATGCTACATCACTATTTGTCACAGTACTCCCTAATCCCTGTCATCACAATGTTCCATGACTCCTGTCACCACAATGCTACATGCACTTATCATCACAATGTTCGATGACACCTGACATCACAATGTTCCATAACTCCTGTCATCAAAATGTTCCATGACACATTTCATCCAATTGCTCCATGACCCTGTCATCACAATGCTCCCTGGCTTTCTCATCACAATGCACAACGCCCTTGCCATCAAAATGCTCCATGACTTTTGTCATCACAAAGATCCATGACCCTTGGCATCACAATGCTCCATGTCATTGTCATCACAATGCTCCATGAAGGCTCTCATCACATGGCTCCATGTCCTTGTCATCACAAAGCTCCATGACACATGTCATCAGAATGCTCCATGGCCTTCTCATCACAATGTTCCACGCCCTTGCCATAACAATGCTCCATTACCACTGTGATAACATTGCTCCATGATCCCTGCCATCACGATATTCCATGGTTTGTCATGACAAGGCTCCATCACCCTTCTCTTCACAATGCTCCAAGAACCCTGTAATCACAATGCTCTATGCCCCTTTTTATCTCAATGATCCATGAACACTGTCATCACAATGCACCATGCACATCATCATAATGCTTCATGCTATTGTCATCACAATGAAATCAAAGTGCTCCATGACCTCTGTCATAGCAATGCTACAAACCCTTGTGAATACAATATTCCATAACACTTGTCATCACAATGCCCCATGACGCTCATCATCACGATTATCCATGGTCTTCTCATCACAATGCTCCATGACCATTGTCATCACAATGCTCAATACACTTGTCATCAAAATGCTCACTGACACTTGTTGTCTGTATGCTCCTTGAACACTGTCATGACAAGGCTCCATGCCATTTTCATCACAATGATCCATGCCCTTTTCATCACAACGCTCCAAGACCCATGTAATCACAATGCTCCACGCCCTTGTCATCACAAAGCTCAATGACGCATGCCATGAGAATGCTCCTTGGTCTTCTTCTCAAAACACTCCATGCCCTTGTCATCACAATGTGGCAAGACCCCTGTAATCACAATGCTCCATGCCCCTTTCCATCAGTATGCTCCATGAGACTTGTCATCACAAGGATCCATGGTTTTGTCATCACAATGCTCCAGGACCTTGTCATCACAATGCTTCACGACCTTGTCATGAAAATTTTCAATGGCCCTTGTCATCATAATGCTCCATGCCCTAGTCATCACAATGCTCCATTTTATTTGTCATCAAAATCCTCCATTACATTTGGCATCACAATGCTCCATGCCATTGTCATCGCAATGGACCATGACATATGTCATCACAATGCTCCCTGACACCTGTCTTCACAATACTCCATGACCTTCTCATCACAATGCTCCATGCCCTTGTCATCACAATGCACCATGCCCACTGTCATCACAATAATCTATGAAACTTTTCAGACCAATGCTCCATTCCCCTGTCAACACAATGCTCCTTGCCCTTGTCATCACAATGTTCAATGACCCCTGTCATCACAATGCTCCGTGACCCCAGTCATCTCAATGCTTCATAACGTTTGTCATCAAAATGGTCCATGCCCACGTCATCACAAGGCTCTGTGACCTTTGTAACCACAATGCTCCATGAACTTTTCATCACAATTCTCCGTGACCCTTGTCATGACAATGCTCCATGCGTTTTTCAGAACAATGCTCCATGAACCTTGTCATCACAATGTGCCATGCGCTTTTCATCACAATGATCCACAACCTTGTCATCGCTATGCTCCATAAACCTTGTAATCACAATGCTCCATGCACTACTCATCCAAATGCTCTCTCACATGAGATATCACAATGTTCCATCACTAGTCATCACAATACGCCCTCACCCCTGTAATCACAATGTTCCATGACACTATCATCACAATGCTACATCCCTTTATCATCACAATGTACCATGACCCCTGACATCACAATGTTCCATAACCTCTGTCATCAAAATGCTCCATGACACTTTTCATCCCAAAACTCCAAGACCCCTGACATCACAATGTTCTATAACAACTGCCATCAAAATATTCCATTACACTTTTTATCAAATTGCTGCATGACCTGGTCATCAAAATGCACCCTGCCCTTCTCATCACAATGCACCAAGCCCTTGTCATCAAAATGCTCCATGACTTGTCATCACAAAGCTCCATGACCCTTGTCATCACAATGCTCCATGACATTGTCCTCACCATGCTCCATGAACCCTCTCATCACATTGTTCCATGCACTTGTCATCACAAAGCTCCATGACACTTGTCATCACAATGCTCGATGCCCTTCTCATCACAATGTTCCATGCCCTTTTCATTACAGTCCTGCATGACACATGTATCACAGTGTTCCGTGCACTTGTCATCACAATGCTCCATGCCCACTCTCCTCACAATAATCCGTGAAACATATCAGACCAATATTCCATACCCTTCTCATCACAATGCTCCATTACCCCTGTCATAACAATGCACCATGACCACCGCCATCACAATGTTCCACGGCCTAGTCATCACAAGGTTCCATGACACTGGACATCACAATGCTCAACACCCCTGAAATCACATTGCTCCATTCCCTTGTCATCACATAGCTCCATGACGCATGTCATCAGAATGTTCCATGACCTTCTCATGACAATGCTCCATGCCCTTGTTATCACAATGCTCCAAGACAATTGTAATCACAATACTCCTTGCCGCTTTTCATCTCAATGGTCCATAAAACCTGTCATCACAATGCACCATGCCCATCATCATAATGCTTCATGCTATTGTCATCACAGTGAAATCAATATTCTGCATGACCTCTGTCATCATAACGCTCCAAAACCTTGTGATCACAATGTTGCATAACACTTATCATCAAAACACCCCATGACGCTCATCATCACAATTATCCATGGTCTTCTTATCACAATGCTCCATTATCTTTGTCATCACAATGCTCAATACACTTGTCATCACAATGCTCCCTGACACTTGTTATCAGTATGCTCCTTGAACCCTAACATGACAAGGCTCCATGCCGTTTTCATCAAAATGATCCATGACCTTTTCTTCACAATGCTCCAAGATCCCTGTAATCACAATGTTCCATGCCCTTGTCATCGCAAAACTCCATGACGCATGTCATCAGAATGCTCCATGGCCTTCTCATCACAATGCTCCATGCCCTAGTCATCACAGTGCTCCAAGACTCCTGTAATCACAATGTTCCATGACAATTTTCATCAGAATGCTCCATGAGACTTGTCAACACAAGTCTCCATGGACTTCTCATCACAATGCTCCAGGGCCTTGTCATCACCATTCTCCATTCCCTTGTTGTCACAATGCTCCATGACCCGTGTCATCACAATAATCCATGAACATTTTCAGCCCAATGCTCCACGACCTACTCATCACAATGCTCCATGGCCAATATCATCACAATGTTCCATGACCACTGTCATCACAACACTCCATGACACCTGACAACACAATGATCCGGGACTCTTGTCATCACAATGCTCCATTCCCTAGTCATCACAATGCTCCATGACCCCTGTCATCACAACACTCCATGAACATTTTCAGCCCAGTGCTCCATGACCCTTGTCATCACAATGATCCATGCCCTTGTCATCCCAATGCTCCATGACCTCTGTATTCACAATGCTCCGTGACGCTTGTCATCACAGTGTTCCATGACACATGTCATCACAATGATCCATGCCTTTGTCAGCAAAATGCTACTTGACCTTGTCATTACAATGCTCTATGCACTTGTCATCACAATACTCCATTTCCATTGTCATCACAATCCTCCATTAAACTTGGGATCACATTGTTTCATGCCCTTGTCATCACAATGCTCCATGCTCCTTGAAATCAAAATGATCCATGACCTCTCTCATCACAATGCTCCAAACCCTTGTGATCACAGTGTTCCATAACACTTGTCATCACAACGCTTCATGATGCCTGTCATCACAATAATCCATGCCCTTATCATCACAATGCTACATGACCTTTGTCATCACAATTCTTAATACACTTGTCCTCACAATGCTACCTGACACTTTTCATCAGAATGCTCCTTGAACCCTGTCACGAAAAGGCTCCATGCCTTTTTCATCACAATGCCCCATGCCATTGTCATCAAAATACTCCACAAGCTTGTCATCAGATTTCTCCATGACCCTTGTCATCACAATTCTCCATGCACTTGTCAGCACAATGCTCCCTGGCCCTTGTCATCACAATGCTCCAAGCCATTGTCATCACAGTGCACCATTACCTTTGTCTTCAGAATCCTCCATGACACTTGGCATCACAATGCTCCATGCCACTGTCATCAAAATGGGCCATTACTTATGTCATCACAATGCTCCCTGACACCTGTCTTCACAATACTGCATGACCTGGTCATCACAATGCTCCATGCCCTTGTCATCACAATGCGCCATTCCAACTGTCATCGCAATAATCCATGAAACTTATTAGACCAATGTTCCATGCCCTTGTCATCACAATGCTCCATGCCCTTGTTATCACAATGCTCCATGACACTTGTCATCACCATGCTCCGTCACTCCAGTCATCACAATGGTTCATAACCTTTGTCATCACAATGGTCCATGCCCTCATCATCAACAGTCACTGTGACCTTTTTAACCACAAAGCTCCATGAACTTTTCATCACAATGCTTTTTGACCCTTGTCATCACAGTGCTCCATGTGCTTGTCAGCACAATGCTCCATGACACATGTCATCACAATGCACCATGCGCTTGTCATCACAGTGCTGCACAATCTTGTCATCACATTCTCCTTAAAATTTGTCATCACAATGCTCCATGCACTTCTCATCAAAATGCTCTCTCACCACTGATATCACAATGCTACATCACTATTTGTCACAATACTCCCTCACCCCTGTCATCACAATGTTCCATGACTCCTGTCATCACAATGCTACATGCACTTATCATCACAATGTTCGATGACCCCTGACATCACAATGTTCCATAACATCTGTCATCAAAATGTTCCATGACACTTTTCATCAAATTGCTCCATGACCCTGTCATCACAATGCTCCCTGCCCTTCTCATCACAATGCACAACGCCCTTGCTATCAAAATGCTCCATGACTTTTTTCATCACAAAGATCCATGACTTTTGGCATCACAATGCTCCATGTCATTGTCATCACAATGCCCCATGAACGCTCTCATCACATTGCTCCATGCCCTTGTCTTCACAAAGCTCCATGACACATGTCATCAGAATGCTCCATGGCCTTCTCATCACAATGCTCCACGCCCTTGCCGTCAGAATGCTCCATTACACCTAACATAACAATGCTCCATTACCCCTGCCATCACGATGTTCCATTGCCTTTTCATCACAAAGCTCCATGACCCTTCTCATCACAATGCTCCAAGAACACTGTAATCACAATGCTCTATGCCCCTTTTCATCGCAATGATCCATGAACCCTGTCATCACAGTGCACCATGCCCATCATCATAATGCTTCATGCTATTGTCATCACAATGAAATCCAAAAGCTCCATGACCTCTGTCATAACAATGCTCCAAACCCTTGTGATCACAATATTCCATAACACTTGTCATCACAATGCCCCTTGACGCTCGTCATCACAGTTATCAATGGTCTTCTCATCACAAAGCTCCATGAAGTTTGTCCTTACAATGCTCAATACACTTGTCATCAAAATGCTCCCTGACACTTGTTGTCTGTATGCTCCTTGAATCCTGTCATAACAAGGCTCCATGCCTTTTTCATCACAATAATCCATGTCCTTTTCATCACAGTGCTCCAAGACACATGTAATCTCAATGCTCCAAGCCCTTGTCATCACAAAGCTCAATGTCGCAGGCCATCAGAATGCTCCTTGGTCTTCTGCTCTCATTGCTCCATACCCTTGTCATCAAAAAACTCCAAGACGCATGTCATCAGAATGCTCCATGGCCTTCTCAACACAATGCTCCATGCCCTAGTCATCACAATGCTCCAAGACCCCTGTATTCACAATGCTCCATGCGCCTTTTCATCAGAATGCTCCATGAGACTTGTCATCACAAGTCTCCATGGTCTTCTCACCACAATGCTCCAGGAACTTGTCATCACCATGCTCCATTCCCTTGACATCACAATGCTCCATGACCACTGTCATCACAATAATCCAAGAACATTTTCAGTCCAATGCTTCACGACCAACTCATCACAATGCTCCATGGCCAATATCACAAAGATCCATGACCACTCTCATCACAACACTCCATGACTCCTGACAACACAATGATCCGGGACTCTTGTCATCACAATGCTCCATTCCCTAGTTATCACAATGCTCCATGACCCCTGTCATCACAACACTCCATGAACATTTTCAGCCCTGTGCTCCATGACCCTTGTCATCACAATGATCCATGCCTTTGTCATCCCAATGCTCCATGACCCCTGTATTCACAATGCTCCATGACCCTTGTCATCACAGTGCTCCATGACACCTATCATCACAATGCTCCATGCCTTTGTCAGCAAAATGCTACATGACCTTGTCATTACAATGCTCTATGCGTTTGTCATCGCAATACTCCATATCCATTGTCATCAAAATCCTCCATGAAATTTGGGATCACATTGCTTCATGCCCTTGTCATCACAATGTTCCATGCTCCTTGAAATCAAAATGATCCATGACATTTGTCATAACAATGATCCAAACCCTTGTGATCACAATGTTCCATAACACTTGTCATCAAAACGCTCCGTGATGCCTGTCATCACAATACTCCATGCCCTTTTCATCACAATGCTCCATGACCTTTGTCATCACAATTCTCAATACACTTGTCATCACCATGCTCCCTGACACTTCTCATCAGAATGCTCCTTGAACCCTGTCACGAAAAGTCTCCATGCCTTTTTAATAACAATGTCCCATGCCGTTTTCATCACAATGCTCCATGCCATTGTCAACAAAATACTCCACAAGCTTGTCATCAGAATGCTCCATGACCCTTGTCATCACAATTCTCCATGCACTTGTCAGCACAATGCTCCCTGACACTTGTCCTAACAAAGTTGCAAGCCATTGTCATCACAATGATCCATGACATTTGGCATCACAATGCTCCATGCCATTGTCATCGCAATGGGCCATTACATATGTCATCCCAATGCTCCCGGACACCTGTCTTCACAATACTGCATGACCTGGTCATCAAAATGCTCCATGCCCTTGTCATCACAATGCGCCATTCCAACTGTCATCGTAATAATCCATGAAACTTATTAGACCAATGTTCCATGCCCCTCTCATCACAATGCTCCATGCCCTTGTTATCACAATGCTCCATGACCCCGGTCATCACCATGCTCCGTGACTCCAGTCATCTCAATGCTTCATAACGTTTGTCATCATAATGGTCCATGCCCGCGTCATCACAAGGCTCTCTGACATATTTAACCACAATGCTCCATGAACATTTCATCAAAATGCTCTTTGACACTTGTCATCACAGTGCTCCATGCGCTTGTCATCACAGTGCTCCACAAATTTGTCATCACAATGCTCCATAAAATTTTCTACACAATGCTCCTTGCACATCTCATCAAAATGCTCTCTCACCACTGCTATCACAATGCTACATCACTATTTGTCACAATACTCCCTCACCCCTGTCATCACAATGTTCCATGATTCCTCTCATCACAATGCTACATGCATTTATCATCACAATGTTCGATGACCCCTGACATCACAATGTTCCATAACAACTGTCATCAAAATGTTCCATGACACTTTTCATCAAATTGCTCCATGACCCTGTCATCACAATGCTCCCTGCCCTTCTCATCACAATGCACAACACCCTTGCTATCAAAATGCTCCATGACATTTTTCACTAACATTATCCATGACAATTGGCATCACAGTGCTCCATGTCATTGTCATCAAAATGGTCCATGAACACTCTCATCACATTGCTCCATGCCCTTGTCTTCACAAAGCTCCATGACGCATGTCATCACAATGTTCCATGGCCTTCTCATCACAATGCTCCACGACCTTGCCATCACAATGCTCCATTACCACTTTCATAACAATGCTCCATGACCCCTGTCATCACGATGTTCCATGGCCTTGTCATCACAAAGCTCCATGACCCTTCTCATCACAATGCTCCAAGAACCCTGTAATCACAATGCTCTATGCCCCTTTTCATCTCAATGATCCATGAACCCTATCATCACAGTGCACCATGCCCATCATCATAATGCTTCATGCTATTGTCATCACAATGAAATCAAAATGCTCCATAACCTCTGTCATAACAATGCTCGAAACCCTTGTGATCACAATATTCCATATCACTTGTCATCACAATGCCCCATGACGCTCGTTATCACAATTATCCATGGCCTTCTCATCACAATACTCCATGACCTTTGTCATCACAATGTTCAATACACTTGTCATCAAAATGCTCCCTGACACTTGTTGTCTGTATGCTCCTTGAATCCTGTCATGACAAGGCTCCATGCTTTTTTCATCTCAATGTTCCATGCACTTTTCATCACAATGCTCCAAGACCCATGTAATCACAGTGCTCCATGTCCTTGTCATCACAAAGCACAATGACGCATGCCATAAGAATGCTCCTTGGTCTTCTCCTCACAATGCTCCATGCCCTTGTCATCACAATGTTCCAAGACCCCTGTAATCACAATACTCCATGCCCATTTTCATCAGTATGCACCAAGAAACTTGTCATAACAAGGCTCCATGGTTTTGTCATCACAGTGCTCCAGGAATTTTTCATCACAATGCTTCACGACCTTGTCATGAAAATTTTCAATGTCCCTTATCATCATAATGCTCCAAGCCGTAACCATCACAATGCTCCATTATATTTGTCATCACAATCATCCATTAAATTTGGCATCACAGTGTTCCATGCCATTGTCATCGCAGTGGACTATGACATCTGTCATCACAATGCTCCCTGACACCTGTCTTCACAATACTCCATGATCTTCTCATCACAATGCTCCATGCCCTTGTCATCACAATGCACCATGCCCACTGTCATCACAATAATCTATGAAACTTGTCAGACCAATGCTCCATTCCCCTGTCAACACAATGCTCCATGCCCTTGTCATCACAATGTTCAATGACCCCTGTCATCACAATGCTCCGTGACTCCAGTCATCTCAATGCTTCATAACGTTTGTCATCAAAATGGTCCATGCCCACGTCATCACAAGGCTCTGTGACCTTTGTAACCACAATGCTCCATGAACTTTTCATCACAATTCTCCGTGACCCTTGTCATGACAATGCTCCATGCGTTTTTCAGAACAATGCTCCATGAACCTTGTCATCACAATGTGCCATGCGCTTTTCATCACAATGATCCACAACCTTGTCATCGCTATGCTCCATAAACCTTGTAATCACAATGCTCCATGCACTTCTCATCCAAATGCTCTCTCACATGAGATATCACAATGTTCCATCACTAGTCATCACAATCCTCCCTCACCCATGTTATCACAATGTTCCATGACCGCTGTCATCACAATGCTACATCCCATTATCAGCACAATGTTCCATGACCCCTGACATCACAATGATCTTTAACCCCTGTCATCAAAATGCTCCATGACCCTTTTCATTTCAAAGCTCCAAGACCCCTGGCATCACTATGTTCTATAACCCCTGCCATCAAAATGTTCCATTACACTTTTCTTCAAATTGCTGCATGACCCGGTCATCAAATTCTCCCTGCCCTTCTCATCACAATGCACCACACACTTGTCATCAAAATGCTCCATGACGTTTGTCATCACAAAGCTCCATGACCGTTGCAATCACAATGCTCCATGTCATTGTCATCACAATGCTCCATGAACCCTCTCATCACATGTCTCCATGCCATTTCATCACAAAGCTCCATGACACTTGTCACCACAATGCTCGAAGCCTGTCTCATCACAATGCTCCATGCCCTTGTCATTACAGTCCTCCATGACAAATGTATAACAGTGTTCCTTGCCCTTGTCATCACAATGCTCCATGCCCACTCTCATCACAATAATCCATGAAACTTTTCAGACCAATGCTCAATGCCCTTCTCATCACAATGCTCCATTACCTCTGTCATAACAATGCTCCATGACCCGTGCCATCACAATGTTCCATGGCCTTGTCATCACAAGGCTCCATGACCCTTGTCATCACAATGCTCCAAGACCCCTGTAATCACAATTCTCCATGCCCTTGTCTTCACAAAGCCTCATGACACATGCCATCAGAATATTCCATGGCCTTCTCATCACAATGCTCCATGCCCTTGTCATGACGATGCTGCAAGACCCCTGTAATCACAATGCTCCATGCCCCTTTTCATCTCAATGCTCCATGAACCCTGTAATCAAAATGCACCATGCCCATCATCATAATGCTTCAGGCTCTTGTCATCACAATGAAATCAAATTTCTCCATGACCACTGTCATCATAATGCTCCAAACCCTTGTGATCACAATGTTCCTTAACACTTATCATCACAACACCCTATGACGCTCATCATCACAATTATCCGTGGTCCTCTCATCACAATGCTCCATGATCTTTGTCATCACAATTCTCAATACACTTGTCATCTCAATGCTCCCTGACACTTGTCGTCAGTATGCTCCTTGAATCCTGTAATGACATGGCTCCATGCCTTTTCATCACAATGAACCATGCCCTTTTCATCACAATGCTCCAAGACCCCTGTAATCACAATGCTCCATGCCCTTGTCATCACAAAGCTCCATGACGCATGTCATCAGAATGCTCCATGGCCTCCTCCTCACAATGCTCCATGAACTTGTCATCACAATGCTCCATGTCCCGTGTAATCACAATGCCCCATGCCCTTTTTCATCACAATGCTCCATGAGATTTGTCATCACAATTCTCCATGGTCTTCCCATCACAATGCTCCAGGACCTTGTCATCACCATGCTCCATTCCCTTGTCATCACAATGCTCCATGACCCATCTCATCACAATACTCCATGAACATTTTCAGCCCAGTGCTCCATGAACTTCTCATCACAATGCTCAATGACAAATATCATCAAAATACTCCATGACCACTGTCATCACAACACTCCATGACACATGAAAGCACAATGACCCGGGACTCTTGTCATCACAATGCTCCATTCCCTAATCATCAAAATGCTCCATGACCCCTGTCATCACAGTACTCCATGAACATTTTCAGCCCAATGATGCATGACCCTTTTCATCACAATCATCCATGCCCTTGTCATCCCAATTCTCCATGACTCTTTTAATCACAATGCTCCAAGGACACTTAATCAAAATGCTCCATGCCCCTGTCATCACAAAGCTCCATGACACATGTCATCAGAAATTCCCATGGCCTTCTCATCAATATGTTCCATGCCCTGGTCATCACAATGCTCCCAGACCCCTGTAATCACAATGCTCCATGCCTCTTTTCATCTCAATGCTCCATGAACCCTGTCATCACAATGCATCATGCCCATCATCATAATGCTTCCGGCTATTACAGCACAATAAAATCAAAATTCTCCATGACCTCTGTCATCACAATGCTCCATGATCCCTGTCATCACAATACTCCATGAACATTTTCAGCCCAATGCTCCATGACACTTGTCTGCAAAATGATCCATGCCCTTGTCATCCCAATTCCCCATGACCCATGTATTCACAATGCTCCATGACGCTTCTCATCACAGTGCTCCATGACACCTGTCATCACAATGCTCCAGGCCTTTGTCAGCAAAATGCTACGTGACCTTTTCATTACAATGCTCTATGCGCTTGTCATCACAATACTCCATTACCATTGTCATCACAATCCTCCATGAACTTTAGGATCACATTGCTTCATGCCCTTGACATCACAGTGCTCCATGCTCCTTGAAATCAAAATGATCCATGGCCTCTGTCATTGCAATGCTCCAAAACCTTTTGATCACAATGTTCCAAAACACTTGTCATAACATCGCTCTATGATGCCTGTCATCACAATACTCCATGCCCTTTTCATCACAATGTTCCATGAACATTGTCATCACAATTCTCAATAAACTTGTCATCACAATGCTCCCTGACACTTGTCATCACAATGCTCCTTGAAACCTGTCACGAAAAGGCTCCGTGCCTTTTGCATCACAAAGCCCCATTCCATTTCCTTCACAATGTTCCATGCCATTGTCGTCAAAATACTCCTCAAGCTTGTCATCCGAATGCTCCCTGACCCTTGTCATCACAATGCTCCAAGGCATTGTCATCACAATGCTCCATTACCTTTGTCATCAGAATCCTCCATGACACTTGGCATCACAATACTCCATGCCATTGTCATCACAATGGACCATTACATATGTCAACACAATGCTCCCTGATAACTCTCTTCACAATACTGCATGACCTGGTCATCACAATGCTCCAAGCCATTGTCATCACAATGCTCCATTACCTTTGTGGTCAGAATCCTCCATGACACTTGGCATCACAGTGCTCCATGCCATTGTCATCACAATGGGCCATTACATATGTCATCACAGTGCTCCCTGACACCTGTCTTCACAATACTCCATTCCCTTGTCTTCACAAAGCTCCATGCCCTTGTCATCACAATGCTCCATGACCCCTTTCATCACAATGTTCCGTGACTCCAGTCATCACAATGCTTCATAAGGTTTGCCATAACAACGGTCCATGCCCGCATCATCACAAGGCTCTGTGACTTTTGTAACCACAGTGCTCCATGAACTTTTCATCACAATGCTCCGTGATCCTTGTCATCACAATGCTCCATGCCTGTGTCAGTACAATGCTCCCGGACCCTTGTCATCACAATGTGCCATGTGCTTTTCATCACAATGTTCCACAACCTTGTCATCGCTATGTTCCATGAACCTTGTAATCACAATGCTCCATGCACTTCTCATCCATATGCTCTCTCTCATGAGATATCTCAATGTTCCATCACTAGTCATCACAATCCTCCCTCACCCCTGTTATCACAATGCTACATGACCCCTGTCATCACAATACTCTATGAATATATTCAGCCAAATGCTCCATGACCTTCTCATCACAATGCTCCATGACCAATATCATCACAATGCTCCATGACCACTGTCATCACAACACTCCATGACACCTGACAACACAGTGATCCGGGACTCTTGTAATCACAATGCTCCAAGTCCCCTGTAATCAGAGTGATCCATGACCCCTGTCATCACAATAATCCATGAACATTTTCAGCCCAATGCTCCATGACCCTTGTCATCACAATGATCCATGCCCTTGTCATCCCAATGCTCCATGACCCCTGTATTCACAATGCTCCGTGATGCTTTTCATCACAGTGCTCCATGACACATGTCATCACAATGCTCCATGCCTTTGTCAGCAAAATGCTACATGACCTTGTCATCACAATGCTTCACGACCTTGTCATGAAAATTTTCAATGGCCCTTGTCATCATAATGCTCCAAGCCCTAGTCATCACAATGCTCCATTATATTTGTCATCACAATCCTCCATTACATTTGGCATCACAATGCTCCATGCCATTGTCATCGCAATGGACCATGACATATGTCATCACAATGCTCCCTGACACCTGTCTTCACAATACTCCATGACCTTCTCATCACAATGATCCATGCCCTTGTCCTCACAATGCACCATGCCCACTGTCATCACAATAATCTATGAAACTTGTCCGACCAAGGCTCCATGCCCCTGTCATCACAATGCTCCATGCCCTTGTCCTCACAATGCTCCATGACCCCTTTCATCACAATGCTCCATGAACCCAGTCATCACAATGCTTCATAACGTTTGTCATCACAATGGTCCCTGCCCACGTCATCAAAAGGCTCTGTGACCTTTGTAACCACAATTCTCCATGAACTTTTCATCACAATTCTCTGTGACCCGTGTCATCACAATGCGCCATGTCTTTGTCAGAACAATGCTCCATGACCATTGTCATCACGATGTGCCCCGGGCAATTCATCACAACGGTCCACAACCTTGTCATTGCAATGCTCCATAAACATTGTAATCACAATGCTCCATGCACTTCTCATTAAAATGCTCTCTCACCAGTGATATCACAGTGTTCCATCTCTAGTCATCAAAATACACCCTCACCCCTGTAATCACAATGTTCCATGACCCTGTCATCACACTGCAACATCCGCTTATCATCACAAAGTTCCATGACCCCTGACATCACAATGTTCCATAACCCCTGTCATCAAAATGCTCCATGTCCCTTTTCATCCCAAAGCTCCAAGACCCCTGACATCACAATGTTCTATAACCCCTGCCATAAAAATGTTCCATTACACTTTTCATCAATTTGCTGCATGACACGGTCATCAAAATGCTCCCTTCCCTTCTCATCACAATGCACCATGCACTTGTCATCAAAATGCTCCATGACTTGTCATCACAAAGCTCCATGACCCTTGGCATCACAATGCTCCATGTCATTGTCATCACAATGCTCCATGAACCCTCTCATTACATTGCTCAATGCCCTTGTCATCACAAAGCTCCATGACACTTGTCATCACAATGCTCGATGCCCTTCTCATCACAATGCTCCATGCCCTTGTCATTACCATCCCGCATGACCCATGTATAATAGTGTTCCGTACCCTTGTCATCACAATGCTCCATGCCCACTCTCATCACAATAATCCATGAAACATTTCAGACCAATTTTCCATGCCATTCTCATCACAATGCTCCATTACCTCTGTCATAACAATGCACCATGACTCCGGCCACCACAATGTTCCACAGCCTAGTTATCACAAGGCTCCATGACACTTGTCATCACAATGCTGAAGGCCCCTGTAATCACAATGCTCCATGCCCTTGTCATCACAAAGCTCCATGACGCATGTCATCAGAATGTTCCATGGCCTTCTCATCACAATGCTCCATGACCTTGTCATCACAATGCTCCAAGACCCCTGTAAACACAATGCTCCATGCCACTTTTCATCTCAATGCTCCATGAACCCTGTCATCACAATGCACCATGCCCATCATCATAATGCTTCAGGCTATTGTCATCACAATGAAATCAATATTCTCCATGACCTCTGTCAACATAATGCTCCAAACCCTTGTGATCACAATGTTGCATAACACTTATATCACAACACCCCATGACGCTCATCATGACAATTATCCATGGCCTTCTCATCACAATGCTCCATGATCTTTGTCATCACAATGCTCAATACACTTGTCATCAAAATGCTCCCTGACTCTTGTCGTCAGTATGCTCCTTGAACCCTGTAATGACAAGGCTCCATGTCTTTTTCATCACAATAATCCATGCCCTTTTCATCACAATGCTCCAAGATCCCTGTAATCACAATGCTCCATGCCCTTGTCATCAAAAAGCTCCATGACGCATGTCATCAGAATGCTTCATGGCCTTCTCATCACAATGTTCCATGTCATTGTCATCACAATGCTCCATGAACACTCTCATCACATTGCTCCATGCACTTATCTTCACAAAGCTCCATGACACATTTCATCAGAATGCTCCGTGGCCTTCTCATCACAATGCTCCATGCCCTTGACATCACAATGCTCCATTACCCCTCTCATAACAATGCTCCATGACCCCTGCCATCACGATATTCCATGGCCTTGTCATCACAAGGCTCGATCACCCTTCTCATCACAATGCTCCAAGAACCCTGTAATCACAATGCTCTATGCCCCTTTTCATTTCAATGATCCATGAACCCTGTCATCACAATGCACCATGCCCATCATCATAATGCTTCATGTTATTGTCATCACAATGAAATCAAAATGCTCCATGACCTCTGTCGTAACAATGCTCAAAACCCTTGTGATCACAATATTCCATAACACTTGTCATCACAATGACCCATGACGCTCGTCATCACAGTTATCCATGGTCTTCTCATCAGAATATTCCATGACCTTTGTCATCACAATGCTCAAAACACTTGTCTTCAAAATTCTCCCTGACACTTGTTTTACGTAAGCTCTTTGAATCCTGTCATGACAAGGCTCCATGCCTTTTTCATCACAATGATCCATGCCCTTTTCATCACAAGGCTTCAAGACCACTGTAATCACAATGCTCCATGCCCTTGTCATCACAAAGCTCAATGACACATGTCATCAGAATGCTCCTTGGCCTTCTGCTCACAATGCTCCATGCCCTTGTCATCACAATGTGGCAAGACCCCTGTAATCACAATGCTCCATGCCCTTTTTCATCAGTATGCTCCATGAGACTTGTCATCACAAAGCCTCATGTTTCTCTCATCACAATGCTCTAGTATCTTGTCATCACAATGCTTCACGACCTTGTCATGAAAATTCTCAATGGCCCTTGTCATCATAATGCTCCAAGCCCTAGTCATCACAATGCTCCATTATATGTTTGTCATCACAATCCTCCATTACATTTGGCATCACATAACTCCCTGCCATTGTAATCGAAATGTACCATGACATATGTCATCACAATGCTCCCTGACACCTGTCTTCACAATACACCATGAGCTTCTCTTCACAATGCTCCATGCCATTGTCATCACCATGCACTATGTCCACTGTCATCACAATAATCTATGAAACTTGTCAGAACAATGCTCCATGCCCCGGTCATAACAATGCTCCATGTCCCTGTCATCACAATGCTCCATGCCCTTGTCATCACAATGCTCTATGATTTTTCATCACAAAGCTCCTTGACCCATGACCCATGTATCACAGTGTTCCGTGCCCTTGTCATCACAATGCACCATGCCACTCTCATCACAATACTCCATGAAATATTTCAGATCAATGTTCCATGCCCTTCTCATCAAAATGCTCCATTACCCCTGTCATAACAATGCTCCATGACCCCTGCCATCAAAATGTTACACGGCCTTGTCATCACAAGGCTCCATGAAACTTGTCATCACAATGCCCCATGACGCTAGTCATCACAATTATCCATGGACTTCTCATCACAATGTTCCATGATCTTTGTCATCACAATGCTCAAAACACTTGTCATCACAATGCTCCATGACAGTTGTCGTCAGTATGCGCCTTGAACCATGTCATTACAAGGCTCCATGCCTTTTTCATCACAATAATCCATGCCATTTCATCACAATGCTCCAAGATCCCTGTAATCACAATGCTTCCTACCCTTGTCATCACAAAGCTCCATGACGCATGTCATCAGAATGCTCCATGGATTTCTCATCACCATGATTCATGCCATTGTCATCACAATGCTCCATGCCCCTTTTCAACAGAATGCTCCATGAGACTTCTCATCAAAAGTCTCCATGGTCTTCTCATCACAATGCTCCAGGACTTTGTCATCACCATGCTCCATTCCCTTTTCATCGCAATGAACCATGACCAATATCATCACAATTCTCCATGACCACTGTCATCACAACACTCCATGACACCTGACAACACAATGATCCGAGACTCTTGTCATCACAATGCTCCATTCCCTAGTCATCACAATGCTCCATGACACCTGTCATCAAAATGATCCATGCCCTTGTCATCCCAATGCTCCATAACCCCTGTATACACAATGCTCTGTGACGCTTGTCATCACAGTGCTCCATGACACCTGTCATCACAATGCTCCATGCCTTTGTCAACAAAATGCTACATGACCTTGTCATTACAATGCTCTATGTGCTTGTCATCACAATACTCCATTTCCATTGTCATCACAATCCTCCATGAACCTTGGGATCACATTGCTTCATGCCCTTGTCATCACAATGCTCCATGCTCCTTGAAATCAAAATGATCCATGACCTCTGTCATCACAATGCTCCAAACTCTTGTGATCACAATGTTCCATAACACTTGTCATCACAACGCTCCATGATGCCTGTCATCACAATACTCCATGCCCTTTTCATCACAATGCTGCATGACCTTTGTCATCACAATGCTCAATACACTTGTCATCACAATGCTCCCTGACACTTGTCATCAGAATGCTCCTTGAAACCTGTCACGAAAAGGCTCCATGCATTTTCATCACAATGCCCCATGCCGTTTACATCACAATGCTCCATTGCATTGTCATCAGAATACTCCAAAAGCTTGTCATCAGAATGCTCCATGACCCTTGTCATCACAAATCTCCATGCACTTGTCAGCACAATGCTCCCTGACCCTTGTCATCACAATGCTCCAAGCCATTGTCATCACAATGCTCCATGAGCTTTGTCATCAGAATCCTCCATGACACTTGGCATCACAATGCTCCATGCCATTGTTATCACAATGGGCCATTACATATGTCATCACAATGCTCCATGAAACCTGTCTTCACAATACTGCATGACCTGGTCATCACAATGCTCCATGCACTTGTCATCATAATGCGCCATTCCAACTCTCATCGCAATAATTCATGAAACTTATTAGACCAGAGTTCCATGCCCTTGTGATCACAATGCTCCATGCCCTTGTTGTCACAATTCTCCATGACCCCTGTCATCACAATGCTCCGTGACTCCAGTCATCACAATGCTTCATGACCTTTGTCATCACATTGGTCCATGCCCTCGTCATCAACAGTCTCTGTGACCATTTTAACCACAATGCTTCATGAACTTTTCATCTCAATGCTCTTTGACCCTTGTCATCAAAATGCTCTATGCCTTTCTCAGCACAATGCGCCATGACCCTTGTCATCACAATGCTCCAGGCGCTTGTCAGCACAATGCTCCATGACACATGACATCACAATGCACCATGCGCTTGTCATCACAGTGCTCCACCATCTTGTCATCACAGTGCTCCATAAAGCTTGTCATCACAATGCTCCATGCACTTCTCATCAAAATGCTCTCTCACCACTGATATCACAATGCTACATCACTATTTGTCACAATACTCCCTCACCCCTGTCATCACAATGTTCCATGACTCCTGTCATCACAATGCTACATGCACTTATCATCACAATGTTCGATGACCCATGACATCACAATGTTCCATAACACCTGTCATCAAAATGCTCCATGACCCTTTTCAACAAAATGCTCCATGACCCCTGACAACACAATGTTCCATAACAACTGTCATCAAAATGTTCCATGACACTTTTCATTAAATTGCTCCATGACCCTGTCATCACAATGATCCCTGCCCTTCTCATCAAAATGCACAGTGCCCTTGCCATCAAAATGCTCCAAGACCTTTGTCGTCACAAATATCCATGACCCTTGGCATCACAATGTTCCATGTCATTGTCATCACACTGCTCCATGAACGCTCTCATCACATTGCTCCATGCACTTGTCTTCATAAAGCTCCATGACACATGTCATCAGAATGATCCATGGCCTTCTCATCACAATTCTCCATGCCCTTACAATCACAATGCTCCATTAAACCTGTCATAACAATGCTCTATGACCCCTGCCATCACGATGTTCCATGGCCTTGTCATCACAAGGCTCCATGACCCTTCTCATCACAATGTTCCAAGACCCCTGTAATCACAATGAACTATGCCCCTTTTCATCTCAATGATCCATGAACCCCGTCATCACAATGCACAATGCCCATCATCTTGCTTCATGCTATTGTCATCACAGTGAAATCAAAATGCTCCATGATCTCTGTCATAACAATGTTCCAAACCCTTGTGATCACAATATACCATAACACTTGTCATCACAATGCCACATGACGCTCGTCATCACAATTATCCATGGTTTCTCATCACAGTGCTCCATGACTTTTGTCATCACAATCCTCAATACACTTGTCATCAAAATGCTCCCTGACACTTGTTGTCTGTATGCTCCTTGAACCCTGTCATGACAAGCCTCCATGCATTTTTCATCACAATGATCCATGCCCTTTTCATCACAATGCTCCAAGACCCCTGTAATCACAATGCTCCATGCCGTTGTCATCACACAGCTCAATGACACATGTCATCAGAATGCTCCTTGGCCTTCTGCTCACAATGATCCATGCCCTTGCCATCAAAATGTGCCAAGACCCCTGTAATGACAGTGCTCCGTGCCCCTTTTCATTAGTATGCTCCATGAGAATTGTCATCACAAGGCTCCATGGATTTCTCATCACAATGCTCCAGGACACTGTCATCACAATGCTTCACGACGTTGTCATGAAAATTCTCAATGGCCCTTGTCATCATAATGCTCCAAGCCCTAGTCATCACAATGCTCCATTATATTTGGCATCACAATCCTCCATTACATTTGGCATCACAATACTACCTGCTATTGTCATCGCAATGGACCATGACCTATGTCATCACAATGCTCCCTGACACCTGTCTTCAAAATACTCCATGACCTTCTCTTCACAATGATCCATGCCCTTGTCATAACAATGTACTATGTCCACTGTCATCACAATAATCTATGAAAATTGTCAGACCAGTGCTCCATGCCCCTGTCATAACAATGCTCCATGCCCCTGTCATCACAATGCTCCATGCCCTTGTCATCACAATGCTCCATTACTTGCCATCACAAAGCATCATAACCCCTGACCCATGTATCACAGTGTTCCGTGCCGTTGTCATCACAATGCTCCATGCCCACTCTCATCACAATAATCCATGAAACATTTCAGACCAATGTTCCATGCCCTTCTCATCAAAATGCTCCATTACACCTGTCATAACAGTGCTTCATGAACCCTGCCATCACAATGATCCACGGCTTTGTCATCACAAGGCTCCATGAAACTTGTCATCACAATGCCCCATGACGCTCGTCATCACTATTATCCATGGTCTTCTCATCACAATGTTCCATGATCTTTGTCATCACAATGCTCAATACACTTGTCATCAAAATGATCCCTGACACTTGTCGTCAGTATGCTCCTTGAACCCTGTCATGACAAGGTTGCATGCCTTTTTCATCACAATGATCCATGCCCTTTTCATAACAATGCTCCAAGACCCCTGTAATCACAATGCTCCATGCCCTTGTCATCACAAAGCTCCATGACGAATGTCATCAGAATGCTCTATGGCTTTCTCATCACCATGGTCCATGCACTTGTCATCACAATGCTCCAATAACCCTATAATCACAATGGTCCATGCCCCTTTTCAACAGAATGCTCCATGAGACTTCTCAACAAAAGTCTCCATGGTCTTCTCATCACAATGCTCCAGGACTTTGTCATCACCATGCTCCATTCCCTTCTCATCGCAATGCTCCATGACCAATATCATCACAATTCTCCATGACCACTGTCATCACAACACTCCATGACACCTGACAACACAATGATCTGGGACTCTTGTCATCACAATGCTCCATTCCCTAGTCATCCCAATGCTCCATGACACTTGTCATCAATATGATCCATGCCCTTGTCATCCCAATGCTCCATAACCTCTGTATTCACAATGCTCCGTGATGCATGTCATCACAGTGCTCCATGACACCTGTCATCACAATGCTCCATGCCTTTGTCAGCAAAATGCTACATGACCTTGTCATTACAATGCTCTATGTGCTTGTCATCACAATACACAATTACCATTGTCATCACAATCCTCCATGAACCTTGGGATCACATTGCTTCATTCCCTTGTCATCACAATGCTCCATGCTCCTTAAAATCAAAATGATCCATGACCTCTGTCATCACAATGCTCCAAGCCCTTGTGATCACAATGTTCCATAACACTTGTCATGACAACGCTCCATGATGCTTGTCATCACAATACTCCATGCCCTTTTCATCACAATGCTCCATGACCTTTGTCATCACAATTCTCAATACACTTGTCATCACAATGCTCCCTGACAGTTGTTGTCAGAATGCTCCTTGAACCCTGTCATGAAAAGGCTCCATGCCTTTTCATCACAATGCCCCATGCCGTTTACATCACAATGCTCCATGCCATTGTCATCAAAATACTCCACAAGCTTGTCATCAGAATGTTTCATGACACTTGTCATAACAATTCTCCATGCACTTGTCAGCACAATGCTCTCTGACCCTTGTCATCACAATGATCCAAGCCATTGTCGTCACAATGCTCCATTACCTTTGTCATCAGAATCCTCCATGACACTTTGCATCACAATGCTCCATGCCATTTTCATCACAATGGGCCATTACATATGTCATCACAATGCTCCCTGACGCCTGTCTTCACAGTACTGCATGACGTGAACATCACAATGCTCCATGCCCTTGTTATCACAATGTTCCATGACCCCTGTCATCACAATGCTCCGTGACTCCAGTCATCACAATGCTCCATGACCTTTGTCATCACAATGCTCCATGCCATTGTCATCACAATGGGCCATTACATATGTCATCACAATGCTCCCTGACACCTGTCTTCACAATACTGCATGACCTGGTCATCACAATGCTCCATGCCCTTGTCATCACAATGCGCCATACCAACTGTCATCACAGTAATCTATGAAACATTTTAGTCCAATGTTCCATGCCTTTGTCATCACAGTGCTCCATGCCCTTGTTATCACAGTGTTCCATGACCCCTCTCATCAAAATGCTCCGTGACTCCAGTCATCCCAATGCTTCATGACCTTTGTTATCACAATGGTCCATGCCCTCGTCATCAATAGCCTCTGTGACCTTTTTAACCACAATGCTCCATGAAATTTTCATCACAATGCTCTTTCACCCTTGTCATCACAATGATCTATGCCTTTCTCTGCACAATGCTCCATGACCCTTGTCATTACTATGCTACATGCGCTTGTCAGCACAATGCTCCATGACACATGTCATCACAATGCACCATGCGCCTGTCATCACAGTGCTCCACAATCTTGTCATCACAATGCTCGAAAAAAATTGTCCTCACAATGCTCCATGCACTTCTCATCAAAATGCTCTCTCACAACTGATATCACAATGCTACAGCAGTATTTGTCACAATACTCCCTCACCCCTGTCATCAGAATGTTCCATGACTCCTGTCATCACAATGCTACATGCTCTTATCATCACAATATTCTATGAACCATGACATCACAATGTTCCATAATACCAGTCATCAAAATGTTCCATGACACTTTTCATCCAATTGCTCCATGACCCTGTCATCACAATGCTCCCTGCCCTTCTCATCACAATGCACAACGCCCTTGCCATCAAAATGCTCCATGACCTTTGTCATCACAAAGATCCATGACCCTTGGCTTCACATTGCTCCATGCCATTGTCTTCACATAGCTCCATGACACAAGTCATCAGAATGCTCCATTGCTTTCTCATCACAATGCTCAATGCCGTTGCCATCACAATGCTCCATTACCACTGTCATAATAATGCTCCATGACCCCTGCCACCACGATGTTCCATGGCCTTATCATCACAAAGCTCCATGACCCTTCTCATCACAATGCTCAAAGAACCCTGTAATCACAATGCTCTATGCCCCGTTTCATCTCAATGATCCATGAACCCTGTCATCAAAATGCACCATGCCCATCATCATAAAGCTTCATGCTATTGTCATCACAAAGAAATCAAAATGCTCCATGACCTCTGTCATAACAATGCTCCAAACCCTTGTGATCACAATATTCCATAACACTTGTCATCACAATGCCCCATGACGCTCATCATCACAATTATTCATGGTCTTCTCATCACAATGCTCCATGACCTTCGTCATAACAATGCTCAATACAATTGTCATCAAAATGCTCCCTGACACTTGTTTTCTGTATGCTCCTTGAACCCTGTCATGACAAGGCTCCATGATTTTTTCATCACAATGATCCATTCCCTTTTCATCACAATGCTCCAAGACCCATGTAATCACAATGCTCCATGCCCTTGTCATCCCAAAGCTCAATGGCACATGACATCAGGATTCTCCTTTGTCTTCTACTCACTATGCTCGATGCCCTTGTCATTACAATGTTCCAAGACCCCTGTAATCACAATGCTCCATGCCCCTTTTCTTCAGTATGCCCCATTAGACTTGTCATCACAAGGCTCCATGGTTTTCTCATCACAATGCTCCAGGACATTGTCATCACAATGCTTCACGACCTTGTCATGAAAATTTTAAATGGCCCTTTTCATCATAATGCTCCAAGCCCTAATCATCACAATGCTCTATTATATTTGTCTTCACAATTCTCCATTACATTTTGCATCACAATGCTCCATGCCATTTTCATCGCAATGGCCCATGACATATGTCATCAGAATGCTCCCTGACACCTGTCTTCACAATACTCCATGACCTTCTCATCACAATGCTCCATGCCCTTGTCATCACAATGCACCATGCCCACTCTCATCACAATAATCTATGAATCTTCTCAGACCAATGCTCCATGCCCGTGTCATCACAATGCTCCATTACCCCTGTCATCAGAATGCTTCATAACGTTTGTCATCACAATGGTCCATGCCCGTGTCATCACAAGGCTCTGTGACCTTTGTAACCACAATGCTCCATGAAATTTTAATCACAATTCTGTGACAATTGTCATCACAGTGTGCCATGTCTTTGTCAGAACAATGCTCCATGACCATTTTCATCACAATGTGCCACGCGCATTTCATCACAACGGTCCACAAACTTGTCATTGCCATGCCCCATAAACGTTGTAATCACAATGTTCCATGCACTTCTCATCAAAATGCTGTCTCACCAGAGATATCACAATGTTCCATCACTAGTCATCACAATACTCCCTCATCCCTGTAATCACAATGTTCCATGACACTGTCATCACAATGCTACATCCACTTATCATCACAAAGTTCCATGACCCCTGCCATCACAATGTTCCATAACCCCTGTCATCAAAATGCTCCATGACCCTTTCCATCCCAAAGCTCCAAGTCCCCTGACATCACAATGTTCTATAACCCCTGCCATCAAAATGTTCCATTACATTTTTTATCAAATTGCTGCATGACCCGGTCATCAAAATTCTCCCTGCACTTCTCATTGCAATGCACCATGCCCTTGTCATGAAAATGCTCCATGACTTGTCATCACAAATCTCCATGACCCTTGGCATCACAATGCTCCATGTCATTGTCATCACAATGCTCCATGAACACTCTCATAACTTTGCTCAATGCAATTGTCATCAAAAAGCTCCATGACACTTGTCATCACAATGCTCGATGCCTTTCTCATCGCAATGCTCCATGCCCTTGTCATTACAGTCCTGCATGACCCATGTATCACAGTGTTCCGTGTCCTTGCAATCACAATGCTCCATGCCCACTCTCATCACAATAATCCATGAAACATTTCAGACCAATGTTCCATACCCTTCTCATCACAATGCTCCATTACTCCTGTCATAACAATGCACCATGAAAGCTGCCATCACAATGTTCCACGGCCTAGTCATCACAAGGTTCCATGACACTTCTCATCGCAATGCTCAAGACCCCTGAAATCACAATGCTCCATGCCCTTGTCATCACAAAGCTCCATGACGCATGTCATCAGAATGATCCATGGCCTTCTCATCACAATGTTCCATGCCCTTGTCAGCACAATGCTCCAAGACCCTTGTAATCACAATGTTCCATGCCACTTTTCATCTCAATGCCCCATGAACCTTGTCATCACAATGCACCATGCCCATCATCATAATGCTTCAGGCTATTGTCATCACAATGAAATCAATATTCTGCATGTCCTCTGTCATCATAATGCTCCAAACCCTTGTGATCACAATTTTGCATAACACTTATCATCACAACACCCCATGACGCTCATCATCACAATTATCCATGGTCTTCTCATCACAATGCTCCATGATCTTTGTCATCACAATGCTCAATACACTTGTCATCACAATGCTCCCTGACACTTGTCGTCAGTATGCTCTTTGAACACTGTCATGACAAGGCTCCATGCCTTTTTCATCACAATGATCCATGCCCTTTTCATCACAATGCTCCAAGGTCCCTGTAATCACAGTGCTCCATGCCCTTGTCATCACAAAACTCCAGGAAATATGTCATCAGAATGCTCCATGGCCTTCTCATCACAATGCTCCATGCCCTAGTCATCACAATGCTCCAAGACCCCTGTAATCATGGTGCTCCATGCCCCTTTTCATCAGAATGCTCCATGAGACTTGTCATCACAAGTCTCCATTGTCTTCTCATCACAATGCTCCAGGACCTTTTCATCACCATGCTCCATTTCCTTGTCATCACAATGCTCCAGGACCACTATCATCACAATACTCCATGCAAATTTTCAGACCAATGCTCCACGGCCTACTCATTACAATGCTCCATGGCCAATATCATCACAATGCTCCATGACCACTGTCATCACAACACTCCATGACACCTCACAACACAATGATCCGGGACCTTTGTCATCACAATGATCCATGCCCTTATCATCCCAATGTTCCATGACCCCTGTATTCACAATGCTCCGTGACGCTTGTCATCACAGTGCTCCATGATACATGTCCTCACAATGCTCCATGCCTTTGTCAGCAAAATGCTACATGACAATGTCATTACAATGCTTTGTGCGTTTGTCATCACAATATTCCATTTCCATTGTCATCACAATCCTCCAAGAACCTTGGGATCACATTGCTTCATTCCTTTGTCATCACAATGCTCCATGCTCCTTGAACTCAAAATGATCCATGACCTCTGTCATCACAATGCTCCAAAACCTTATGATCACAGTGATCCATAACACTTGTCATCACAATGCTCCATGATGCCTGTCATCACAATACTCCATGCCCTTTAAAACACAATGCTCCATGACCTTTTTCATCACAATTCTCAATATACATGTCATCACAATGCTCCCTGACACTTGTCATCAGAATGTTCCTTGAACCCTGTCACGAAAAGGCTCCATGCATTTTTCATCACAAAGCCCCATACAGTTTTCATCACAATGCTCCATGCCATTGTCATCTAAATACTCCACAAGCTTGTCATCAGAATGCTCCATGACCCTTGTCATCACAATTCTCCATGCACTTGTCAGCACAATGCTCCCTGGCATTGTCATCACAATGCTCCAAGCCATTGTCATCAAAATGCTCCATTACCTTTGTCATCATAATCCCCCATGACACTTGGCATCACAATGCTCCATGCAATTGTCAACACAATGGGCCATTACATACGTCATCACAATGCTCCCTGACAACTGTCTTCACAATACTGCATGATCTGATCAACACAATGCTCCATGCCCTTGTCATCACAATGCGCCATTCCAACTGTCATCGCAGTAATCCATGAAACTTATTAGACCAATGATCCATGCCCTTTTCATCACAATGCTCCATGCCCTTGTTATCACAATGCTTCATGACCCCTGTCATCACAATGCTCCGTGACTCCAGTCATCAAAATGCTTCATGACCTTTGTCATCACAATGGTCCATGCATTCGTCATCAACAGTCTCTGTGACATTTTTATCCACAATGCTCCATGAACTTTTCATCACAATGCTCTTTGACCCTTGTCATCACAATGCTCTATGCCTTTCTCAGCACAATGCTCCATGACCATTGTCATCACAATATTCCAAGCCTTTGTCATCACAATGCTCCATTATATTTGTCATCAGAATCCTCCATGACACTTGTCATCACAATGCTCTTTGACACTTGTCATCAGAATCCTCCATGACACATGGCATCACAATTCTCCATGCCATTTTCATCACAATGGACCATTACATATGTCATCACAATGCTCCCTCACACCTGTCTTCACAATACTGCATGACCTGGTCATCACAATGCTCCATGCCCTTGTCATCACAATGCGCCCTTCCATGTTTCATCACAATAATCCATGAAACGTATTAGACCAATGCTCCATGCCATTGTCATCACAATGCTCCATGCCCTTGTTATCACAATGTTCCAAGACCCCAGTAATCAGAATGCTCCATGCCCCTTTTCATCAGTATGCTCCATGTGACCTGTCTTCACAAGGCTCCATGGTTTTCTAATCACATATCTCCAGGACCTTGTCATCACAATGCTTCACGACCTTGCAATGAAAATTCTCAATGGCCCTTGTCATCATAATGCTCCAAGCCCTAGTCATCACAATGCTCCATTATATTTGTCATCACAATAATCCATTACATTTGGCATCTCAATGCTCCCTGCCATTGTCATCGCAATGGACCATGACATATGTCATCACAATGCTCCCTGACACCTGTCTTTACAATACTCCATGACCTTCTCATCAAAATGATCCATGCCCTTGTCATCCCAATGCTCCATGTCCACTGTCATCACAATAATCTATGAAACTTGTCAGACCAATGCTCCATGCCCCTGTAATCGCAATGCTCCATTCCCTTGTCATCACACTGCTCCATTACCCCTGTCATTACAATGCTCCGTGAATCCAGTCATCACTATTCTTCATAACGTTTGTCAACACAACGGTCCATGCTCGCATCCTCAAAAGGCTCTGTGTCTTTTGTAACCTCAATGCTCCATGAAATTTTCATCACAATGCTCCATGACCCTTGTCATCACAATGTGCCACGCACTTTTCATCACAATGATCCACAACCTTGTCATCACTATCCGCCATAAACCTTGTAATCACGATGCTCCATGCACTACTCATCCATATGCTCTCTCACCTGAGATATCACAATGTTCTGTCACTAGTTATAACAATCCTCCCTCACCCTTGTAATCAGAATGTTCCATGACTCCTGTCATCAGAATGCTACACCCCCTTATCAGCACAATGTTCCTTAACCCCTGACATCACAATCTTCCATAAGCCTGTCATCAAAATGCTCCATGACCCATTTCATCCCAAAGCTCCATGACACCTGGCATCAAAATGTTCTATAACCCCTGTCATCAAAATGTTCCATTACACTTTTCATCAAATTGCTGCATGACCCTCTCATCAAAATGCTCCCTGCCCTTCTCATCACAATGCACCACACCCTTGTCATCAAAATGTTCTATGACCTTTGTCATCACAAAACTCCATGACCCTTGGCATCACAATGCTCCATGTCATTGTCATCACAGTGCTCCATAAACCCTCTCATCACATTGCTCCATGCCCTTGTCTTTACAAAGCTCCATGACACTTGTCATCACAATGCTCGATGCACTTCTCATCACAATGTTCCTTGCCCTTGTCATTACAATCCTCCATGACCCATGTATCACAGTGTTCCGTGCCCTTGTCCTCACAATGCTCCATGCCCACTCTCATCACAATAATCCATGAAACATTTCAGACCAATGCTCAATGCCCTTCTCATCACAATGATCCATTACCACTGTCATAACAATGCTCCATGACCACTGCCATCACAATGTTCCATTACACTTTTCATCAAATTGCTGCATGACCCGGTCATCAAAAGGTTTCCTGCCCTTCTCATCACAAAGCACCATGCCCTTGTCATCAAAATGCTCCATGACTTGTCATCACAAAGCTCCATGACACCTGTCATCACAATGCTCCATGCATTTGTCAGCAAAATTCTACATGAACTTGTCATTAGAAAGCTCTATGTGCTTTTCATTCAATGCTCCAAGAACCCTGTAATCACAATGCTCCATGCCCTTTTTCATCTCAGTGCTCCATGAACCCTGTCATCACAATGCACCATGTCCATCATCATAATGCTTCAGGCTATTGTCATCACAATGAAATCAAAATTCTCCATGACCTCTGTCATCATAATGCTCCAAACCCTTCTGATAACAATGTTCCATAACACTTACAATCACGACACCACATGACGATCATCATCACAATTATCCATGGACTTCTCATCACAATGCTCCATGATCTTTGTCATCACAATGCTCAATACACTTGTCATTACAATGCTCCCTGACACTTGTCGTCAGTATGCTCCTTGAACCCTGTCATGACAAGGCTCCATGCCTTTTTCATCACAGTGATCCATGCCCTTATCATCACAATGCACCATGACCTCTGTAATCACAATGCTCTATGCCCTTGTCATCACAAAGCTCCATGACGCAAGTCATCAGAATGCTCCATGGCCTTCTCCTCACAACGCTCGATGTCCTTGTAATCACAATGCTCCATGAACCCTCTCATCACATTGCTCCTTGCCCTTGACATTACAATCCTCCAAGACCCATGTATGACAGTGTTCCGTGCCCTTGTCATCACAATGCTCCATGCCAAATCTCATCACAATAATCCATGAAATATTTCAGACCAGTGCTCAATTCCGTTCTCATAACAATGCTCCATTACCTCTGTCATAACAATGCTCCATGATCATTGCCATCACAATGTTCCACCGCATTGTCATCACAAGGCTCCATTACCCATGTCATCGCAATGATCCAAGACACGTGTAATCAAAATGCTCCATGAACTTGTCATAACAAAGCTCCATGACGCATGTCATCAGTAGGTTCCATGGCCTTCTCTTCACAATGTTCCATGCCCTTGTCATCACAATGCTCCATGACCCCTGTAATCACAATGCTCCTTGCCCCTTTTCATCTCAATGATCCATGAACCCTGTCATCAAAATGCACCATGCCCATCATCATAAAGCTTCATGCTATTGTTATCACAATGAAATCAAAATGCTCCATGACCTCTGTCATAACAATGCTCCAAACCCTTGTGATCACAATATTCCATAACAGTTGTCATCACAATGCCCCATGACGCGCGTCATCACAATTATCCATGGTTTTCTCATCACAATGCGCCATGTCCTTTTTCATCACAATGCTCAATACACTTGTCATCAAAATGCTCCCTGACACTTGTTGTCTGTATGCTCCTTGAACCCAGTCATGACAAGGCTCCTTGCCTATTTCTTCACAATTATCCATGTCCTTTTCATCACAATCCTCCCTCACCCCTGTTATCACAATATTCCATGGCCCCTGTCATCACAATGCTACATCCCCTTATCAGCACAATGTTCCATGACCCCTGACATCACAATGTTCCATAACCCCTGTCTTCAATATGCTCCATGACCCATTTCATCCCAAAGCTCCATGACCCCTGGAATCACAATTCTCTATAACCACTGTAATCAAAATGTTCCATTACACTTTTCAGCAAATTACTGCATGACCCTGTCATCAAAATGCTCCCTGCCCTTCTCATCACAATGCACCACACCCTTGTCATCAAAATGCTCCATAACCTTTGCCATCACAAAGCTCCATGACCCACGGCATCACAATGCTCCATGTCATTGTCATCATAATGCTCCATGAACCCTCTCATCACATTGCTCCATGCCCTTGTGATCACAAAGCTCCATGACACTTGTCATCACAATGCTCGATGCCCTTCTCATCACAATGCTCCATGCCCTTGTCATTACAATCCCCCTTGACCAATGTATCACAGTATACCCTGCCCTTGTCATCACAATAAACCATGAAATATTTCAGACCAATGCTCAATGCCCTTCTCATCACAATGCTCCATTACCTCTGTCATAACAATGCTCCATGACCCACGCCATCACAATGTTCCACGGCCTTGTCATCACAAGGCTCCATGACCCTTGTCATCACAATGCTCCAAGACCCCTGTAATCACAATGCTCCATGCCCTTGTCATCACAAAGCTCCATGACGCATGTCATCAGAATGTTCCATGGACTTCTCCTCACAGTGCTCCATGCCATTGTCATCACAATGCTCCAAGACCCCTGTAATCACAATACTCCATGCACCTTTTCATCAGAATGCTCCATGAGACTTGTCATCACAAGTCTCCATGGTCATCTCATCACAATGCTCCAGGACCATGTCATCACCACGCTCCATTCCCTTGTCATCACAATGCTCCATGACACCTGTCATCACAATACTCCATGAACATTTTCAGCCCAGTGCTCCATGACCTTCTCATCACAATGCTCCATGACCAATAGCATCACAATGATCCATGAACACTGTCATCACAACACTCCATGACATATGACAACACAATGATCTGGGACTCTTGTCATCACAATGCTCCAAGAGCCCTGTAATCACAATGCTCCATGACCCCTGTCATCACAATACTCCATGAACATTTTCAGCCCAATGTTCCATGACCATTGTCATCACAATGATCCATGCCCTTGTCATCACAAAGCTCCATGACACATGTCTTCAGAATTTTAGATGGCCTTCTCATCAAAAAGTTCCATGCACTTGTCATCACACTGCTCCATGCCCTTGTCATCACTATGTGCCTAGACCCCTGTAATCAGAATGCTCCATGCCCCTTTTCATCAGTATGCTCCATGAGATTTGTCATCACAAGGCTCCATGATTTTCTCAACACAATGCTCCAGGGCCTTGTCATAACAATGCTTCACGACCTTGTCATGAAAATTCTCAATGGCCCTTGTCATCATAATGCTCCAAGCCCTAGTCATCACAATGCTCCATTATATTTGTCATCACAATCCTCCATTACATTTGGCATCACAACACTCCCTGCCATTGTCATCGCAATGGATCATGACATAAGTCATCACAATGCTCCCTGACACCTGTCTTCACAATACTCCATGACCTTCTCTTCACAATGCTCCATGCCATTGTCATCACAATGCACTATGCCCACTGTCATCACAATAATCTATGAAACTTGTCAGCCCAATGCACCATGCCACTGTCATAACAATGCTCCATGTACCTGTCATCACAATGCTCCATGCCCTTGTCATCACAATGCTCCATGACTTGTCATTACAAAGCTCCATGACCCATGAACCATGTATCACAGTGTTCCGTGCCCTTGTCATCACAATACACCATGCCACTCTCATCACAATAATCCATGAAATATTTCAGACCAATGTTCCATGCACTTCTCATCAAAATGCTCCATTACCCCTGTCATAACAATGCTCCATGACCCCTGCCATCACAATGTTCCACGGCCTTGTCATCACAAGGCTCCATTACAGTTGTCATCACAATGCCCCATGACGCTCGTCATCACAATTATCCATGGTCTTCTCATCACAATGTTCCATGATCTTTGTCTTCACAATGCTCAATACACTTGTCATCACAATGATCCCTGACACTTGTCGTCAGTATGCTGCTTGAACCCTGTCATGACAAGGCTGCATGCCACTTTCATCACAATGTTTCATGCCCTTTTCATAACAATGCTCCAAGACCCCTGTAATCACAATGATCCATGCCCTTGTCATCACAAAACTCCATGACGCAGGTCATCAGAATGCTCCATGGCCTTCTCATCACCATGATCCATGCCCTTGTCATAAAAATGCTCCAAGACCCCTGTAATCACCATGCTCCATGCCCCTTTTCAACAGAATGCTCCATGAGACTTCTCATCAAAAGTCTCCATGGTCTTCTCATCACAATGCTCTAGGACTTGTCATCACCATGCTCCATTCCCTTGTCATCGCAATGCTCCATGACCAATATCATCACAATGCTCCATGACCACTGTCATCACCACACTCCATGACACCTGACAACACAATGATCCGGGACTCTTGTCATCACAATGCTCCAAGACACCTGTAATCACAATGCTCCATACCCTTGTCATCACAAAGCTCAATGACACATGTCATCCGAATGTTCCATGGCCTTTTCATCAAATGCTCCATGCCCTTGTCATCACAATGCACCATGCACTTGTCAGCACAATGCTCACTGACCCTTGTCATCACAGTGCTCCATGCCATTGTCATCACAATGCTCCATTACCTTTGTCATCAGAATCCTCCATGAAACTTGGCATCACAATACTCCATGCCATTGTCATCACAATGGGCCATTACATATAACATCACAGTGCTCCCTGACAACTCTCTTCACAATAGAGCAAGACCTGGTCATCACAATTCTTCACGCCCTTGTCATCACAATGCTCCATGACCCCTGCCATCACAATGTTCCACGGCCTTGTCCTCACAAGGCTCCATGACCCTTGTCATCACAATGATCCAAGACACCTGTAATCACCATGCTCCATGCCCTTGTCATCACAAAGCTCCATGACACACCTCATCAGAATGTTCCATGGCCTTCTCATCAAAAAGCTCCATGTCCTTGTCATCACAATTCACCATGTCCAATGTCATCACAATAGTCTATGAAACGTGTCAGACCAATGTTCCATGCCCCTGTCATGACAATGCTCAATGCCCTTGTCATCAAAATGCTCCATGACCCCTGTCATCACAATGCTCCGTGACTCCAGTCATCACAATGCTTCATAACGTTTGTCATCAGAACTGTCCATGCTCGCGTCATCACAAGGCTCTGTGACCTTTGTAACCACAATGCTACATGAACTTTTCATCACAATGCTCCGTGACCCTTGTCATCACAATGCTCCATGCCTTTGTCAGAACAATGCTCCATGACCCTTGTCATCACAATGTGCCATGCGCTTTTCATCACAATGATCCACAACATTCTCATCGCTATGCTAAATAAACCATGTAATCACAATGCTCCATGCACTTCTCATCCAAATCTTCTCTCACATGAGATATCACAATGTTCCATCACTAGTCATCAGAATCCTCCCTCACCCCTGTTATCACAATGTTCCATGACCACTCTCAACACAATGCTACATCCCCTTATCATCACAATGTTCCATGACCCATGACATCACAATGTTCCATAACCACTGTCATCAAAATGCTCCATGACATTTTTCATCCCAAAGCTCCATGACCCTTGGCATCACAATATTCTATAACCCCTGTCATCAAAATGTTCCATTACATTTTTCATCAAATTTCTGCATGACACAGTCATCCAAATGCTCCCTGCCTTTCTCATCACAATGCACCACACACTTGGCATCAAAATGCTCCATGACATTTGTCTTCACAAATCTCCATGACACTTGGCATCACAATGCTCCATGTCATTGTCATCACAATGCTCCATGAACCCTCTCATCATATTGCTCCATGCCCTTGTCTTCACAAAGCTCCCTGACACTTGTCATCGCAATGCTCGATGCCCTTCTCATCACAATGCTCCATGCCCTTGTCATTACAGTCCTGCATGACCCATGTATCACAGTGTTCCGTTTCCTTGTCATCAGAATGCTCCATGCCCACTCTCATCACAATAATCCATGAAATATTTCAGACCAATGGTCAATGCCATTCTCATCAAAATGCTCCATTACCTCTGTCATAACATTGATCAATGACCCTTGCCATCAAAATATTCCACGGCCTTGTCATCACAAGGCTCCATGACACTTGTCATCACAATGCTCCAAGACCCCTGTAATCACAATGCTCCATGCCCTTGTCAGCACAAAGCTCCTTGACACATGACATAAAAATGTTCCATGGCCTTCTCATCACAATGCTCCATGCCCTTGTCATGACAATGCTCCAAGACCCCTGTAATCACAATTCTCCATGCTACTTTTCATCTCAATGCACCTTGAAGCCTGTCATCAAAATGCACCATGCCCATCATCATAATGATTCAGGCTATTGTCATCACAATGAAATCAAAATTATCCATGACCACTGTCATCATAATGCTCAAAACCCTTGTGATCACAATGTTTTATAACACTAATCATCACAACAACCTCTGACGCTCATCATCACAATTATCCATGGTCTTCTCATCACAATGCTCCATGACCTTTGTCATCACAATTCTCAATACACTTGTCATCACAATGCTCCCTGACAGTTGTCATCAGTATGCTCCTTGAACCCTGTCATGACAAGACTCCATGCCTTTTCATCACAGTGATCCATGCCCTTTTCATCACAGTGCTCCCAGACCACTTGAATCACAATGCTCCATGCCCTTGTCATCACAAAGCTCCATGACACATGTCATCAGAATGCTCCATTGCCTTCTCCTCACAATGCTCCATGCTTTTGTCATCACAATGCTCCAAGACTCCTGTAATCACAATGCTCCATGCCCCTTTTCATCAAAATGCTCCATGAGAGTTGTCATCACAAGTCTCCATGGTCTTATCATCACAATGCTCCAGAATCTTGTCATTAACATGCTCCATTCCCTTGTCCTCACAATGCTCCATGACCACTGTCATCACAATACTCCATGAATATTTTCAGCCCAATGCCCCATGAAATTCCCATCACAATGCTCCATGACAAATATCATCAAAATGATCCATGACCACTCTCATCACAACACTCCATGACACCTGACAACACAATGATCTGGGACTCTTGTCATCACAATGCTCCATTCCCTACTCATCACTATGCTCCATGACCCATGTCATCACAATACTCCATGAACACTTTCAGCCCAATGATCCATGACCCTTGTCATCACAATCATGAATGCCCTTGTCATCCCAATGCTCCATGACCCCTGTATTCACAATGCTCCGTGACGCTTGTCATAACAGTGCTCCATGACACCTGTCATCACAATGCTCCATGCCTTTGTCAGCAAAGTGCTACATGACCTTGTCATTACAATGCTCTATGCGCTTGTCATCACAATAATCCATTACCATTGTCATCACAATCCTCCATGAACCTTGGGATCACATTGCTTCATGCCCTTGTCATCAAAATGCTCCATGATCTTTGAAATCACAATGATCCATGACCTCTGTCATCACAATGCTCCAAACCCTTGTGATCACAATGTTCCATAACGCTTGTCATCACAACGCTCCATCATGCCTGCCATCACAACACTCCATGCAGTTTTCATCACAATGCTCCATGATCTTTGTCATCACAATTCTCAATACACTTGTCATCACAATGCTCCCTGACACTTGTCGTCAGAATGCTCCTTGAACACTGTCACAAAAAGGTTCCATGCCTTTTTCATCACAAAGCCCCATGACATTTTCATCAAAATGTTCCATGCCATTGTAATCAAAATAGTCCACAAGCTTGTCATCAGAATGCTTCATGACCCTTGTTATCACAATTCTCCATGCACTTGTCAGCACAATGCTCCCTGACCCTTGTCCTCACAATGCTCCAAGCCATTGTCATCACAGTGCTCCATTACCTTTGTCATCAGAATCCTCCATGACACTTGGCCTCACAATGCTCCATGCCATTGTCATCACAGTGGGCCATTACATATGTCATCACAGTGCTCCCTGACACCTCTCTTCACAATACAGCAAGACCTGGTCATCACATTGCTCCATGCCCTTGTCATCACAATGCGCCATTCCAACTGTCATCGCAATACTCCATGAAACTTATTAGACCAATGCTTCATGCCCTTGTCATCACAATGCTCCATGCCCTTGTTATCACAATGTTCCATGACCCCTGTCATCACAATGCTCTGTGACTCATGTCATCACAATTCTCCAAGACCTTTGTCATCACAATGGTCCATGCCCTCATCATCAACACTCTCTGGGACCTTTTTAAGCACAATGCTCCATGAACATTTCATCCCAATGCTCTTTGACCCTTGTCATCACAATGCTCTCTGCCTTTCTCAGGACAATGCTCCATGCCCTTGTCATCACATTGCTCCATGACCCCTGTCATCACAATGCTCCGTGACTCCAGTCATCACAATTCTTCAAAACATCTGTCATCACAATGGTCGATGCTCGTGTCATCAAAATGCTCTGTTACCTTTGTAACCACAATGTTCTATGAACTTTTCATCACAATGCTCCGAGACCCTAGTCATCAAAATGTTCCATGCCTTTGTCAGAAAAATGCTCCTTGACCCTTGTCATCATAATGCTCCAAAACCCCTGTAATCACAATGCTCCATGCCCTTGTCATCACAAAGCTCCATGACACATGTCATCAGAATGTTCCATGGTCTTCTCATCAAAATGTTCCATGCCCTTGTCATCAAAATGCTCCCAGACCCCTGTAATCACAATGCTCAATGCCCCTTTTCAAATCAATGGTCCATTAACCCTGTCATCACAATGCATCATGCCCATCATCATAATGCTTCCAGCTATTGCCAGCACAATGAAATCAAAATTTTCCATGACCTCTGTCATCACAATGCTCCATGACCCCTGTCATCACAATACTCCATGAACATTTTCAGCCCACAGCTCCATGACACTTGTCATCACAATGATCCATGCCCTTGTCATCCCAATGCTCCATGACCCTTGTATTCACAATGCTCTGTGACGCTTGTCATCACAGTGCTCCATGACACCTGTCATCACAATGCTTCATGCCTTTGTCAGCAAAATACTACATGACCTTTTCATTACAATGCTCTATGTGCTTGTCATCACAATACTCCATTACCATTGTCATCACAATCCTCCTTGAAACTTTTGATCACATTGCTTCATGCCTTTGTCATCACAATGCTCCATGCTCCTTGAAATCAGAATGATCCATGACCTCTGTCATCACAATGCTCCAAAACCTTGTGATCACAATGTTCCATAATACTTGTCATCACAACGCTCCATGATGCCTGTCATCACAATACTCCATGCCCTTTTCATCAAAATGCTCCATGACCTTTGTCATCACAATTCTCAATACACTTGTCATCACAATGCTCCCTGACACTTGTCGTCAGACTGCTCCTTGAACCATGTCACGAAAAGGCTCCATGCCTTTTTCATCACTATGCCCCATGCCATTTTCATAACAATGCTCCATGCCATTTTCATCAAAATACTCCACAAGCTTGTCATCAGAATGCTCCATGACCCTTGTTATCACAATTCTCCATGCACTTGTCAGCACAATGCTCCCTGACCCTTGTTATCACAATGCTCCAAGCCATTGTCATCACAATGGGTCATTACATATGTCTTCACAGTGCTCCCTGAGACCTCTCTTCACAATACTGCAAGACCTGGTCATCACAATGCTCCATGCCCTTGTCATCACAATGCGCCATTCCAACTGTCATCAAAATACTCCATGGAACTTATTAGAACAATGCTCCATGCCCTTGTCATCACAATGCTCCATGCCCTTGTTATCACAATGTTCCATGACCCCTGTCATCACAATGCTCCGTGACTCCAGTCATCACAATGCTCCATGACCTTTGTCATCACAATGGTCCATGCCGTCATCATCAACAGTCTCTGTGACCAATTTAACCACAATGCTCCATGAACATTTCATCATAATGCTCTTTGACACTTGTCATCACAATGCTCTATGCCTTTCTTATCACAATGCTCCATGCCCTTCTCATCACAATGCTCCATGACCCCTGTCATCAAAATGCTCCGTGACTCCAGTCATCACAATTCTTCATAACATTTGTCATCACAATGGTCAATGCCCGTGTCATCACAAGGCTCTGTTACCTTTGTAACCACAATGCTCCATGAACTTTTCATCACAATGCTCCGTGACCCTTGTCATCACAATGCTCCATGCCTTTGTCAGAAAAATGCGCCATGACCCTTGTCATCACAATGGGCCACGCGCATTTCATCCCAACAGTCCAGAAATTTGTCATTGCAATGCTCCATAACACTTGTAATCACAATGCTCCATGCCCTTCTCATCACAATGATCCATTACACCTGTCATAACAATGCTCCATGACCCCTGCCATCACAATGTTCCACGGCCTTGTCATCACAAGGCTCCATGCCTTTGTCAGAACAATGCTCCATGACCCTTGTCATCACAATGTGCCATGCGCTTTTCATCACAATGATCCACAACATTCTCATCGCTATGCTAAATAAACCATGTAATCACAATGCTCCATGCACTTCTCATCCAAATCTTCTCTCACATGAGATATCACAATGTTCCATCACTAGTCATCAGAATCCTCCCTCACCCCTGTTATCACAATGTTCCATGACCACTCTCAACACAATGCTACATCCCCTTATCATCACAATGTTCCATGACCCATGACATCACAATGTTCCATAACCACTGTCATCAAAATGCTCCATGACATTTTTCATCCCAAAGCTCCATGACCCTTGGCATCACAATATTCTATAACCCCTGTCATCAAAATGTTCCATTACATTTTTCATCAAATTTCTGCATGACACAGTCATCCAAATGCTCCCTGCCTTTCTCATCACAATGCACCACACACTTGGCATCAAAATGCTCCATGACATTTGTCTTCACAAATCTCCATGACACTTGGCATCACAATGCTCCATGTCATTGTCATCACAGTGCTCCATGAACCCTCTCATCATATTGCTCCATGCCCTTGTCTTCACAAAGCTCCCTGACACTTGTCATCGCAATGCTCGATGCCCTTCTCATCACAATGCTCCATGCCCTTGTCATTACAGTCCTGCATGACCCATGTATCACAGTGTTCCGTTTCCTTGTCATCAGAATGCTCCATGCCCACTCTCATCACAATAATCCATGAAATATTTCAGACCAATGGTCAATGCCATTCTCATCAAAATGCTCCATTACCTCTGTCATAACATTGATCAATGACCCTTGCCATCAAAATATTCCACGGCCTTGTCATCACAAGGCTCCATGACACTTGTCATCACAATGCTCCAAGACCCCTGTAATCACAATGCTCCATGCCCTTGTCAGCACAAAGCTCCTTGACACATGACATAAAAATGTTCCATGGCCTTCTCATCACAATGCTCCATGCCCTTGTCATGACAATGCTCCAAGACCCCTGTAATCACAATTCTCCATGCTACTTTTCATCTCAATGCACCTTGAAGCCTGTCATCAAAATGCACCATGCCCATCATCATAATGATTCAGGCTATTGTCATCACAATGAAATCAAAATTATCCATGACCACTGTCATCATAATGCTCAAAACCCTTGTGATCACAATGTTTTATAACACTAATCATCACAACAACCTCTGACGCTCATCATCACAATTATCCATGGTCTTCTCATCACAATGCTCCATGACCTTTGTCATCACAATTCTCAATACACTTGTCATCACAATGCTCCCTGACAGTTGTCATCAGTATGCTCCTTGAACCCTGTCATGACAAGACTCCATGCCTTTTCATCACAGTGATCCATGCCCTTTTCATCACAGTGCTCCCAGACCACTTGAATCACAATGCTCCATGCCCTTGTCATCACAAAGCTCCATGACACATGTCATCAGAATGCTCCATTGCCTTCTCCTCACAATGCTCCATGCTTTTGTCATCACAATGCTCCAAGACTCCTGTAATCACAATGCTCCATGCCCCTTTTCATCAAAATGCTCCATGAGAGTTGTCATCACAAGTCTCCATGGTCTTATCATCACAATGCTCCAGAATCTTGTCATTAACATGCTCCATTCCCTTGTCCTCACAATGCTCCATGACCACTGTCATCACAATACTCCATGAATATTTTCAGCCCAATGCCCCATGAAATTCCCATCACAATGCTCCATGACAAATATCATCAAAATGATCCATGACCACTCTCATCACAACACTCCATGACACCTGACAACACAATGATCTGGGACTCTTGTCATCACAATGCTCCATTCCCTACTCATCACTATGCTCCATGACCCATGTCATCACAATACTCCATGAACACTTTCAGCCCAATGATCCATGACCCTTGTCATCACAATCATGAATGCCCTTGTCATCCCAATGCTCCATGACCCCTGTATTCACAATGCTCCGTGACGCTTGTCATAACAGTGCTCCATGACACCTGTCATCACAATGCTCCATGCCTTTGTCAGCAAAGTGCTACATGACCTTGTCATTACAATGCTCTATGCGCTTGTCATCACAATAATCCATTACCATTGTCATCACAATCCTCCATGAACCTTGGGATCACATTGCTTCATGCCCTTGTCATCAAAATGCTCCATGATCTTTGAAATCACAATGATCCATGACCTCTGTCATCACAATGCTCCAAACCCTTGTGATCACAATGTTCCATAACGCTTGTCATCACAACGCTCCATCATGCCTGCCATCACAACACTCCATGCAGTTTTCATCACAATGCTCCATGATCTTTGTCATCACAATTCTCAATACACTTGTCATCACAATGCTCCCTGACACTTGTCGTCAGAATGCTCCTTGAACACTGTCACAAAAAGGTTCCATGCCTTTTTCATCACAAAGCCCCATGACATTTTCATCAAAATGTTCCATGCCATTGTAATCAAAATAGTCCACAAGCTTGTCATCAGAATGCTTCATGACCCTTGTTATCACAATTCTCCATGCACTTGTCAGCACAATGCTCCCTGACCCTTGTCCTCACAATGCTCCAAGCCATTGTCATCACAGTGCTCCATTACCTTTGTCATCAGAATCCTCCATGACACTTGGCCTCACAATGCTCCATGCCATTGTCATCACAGTGGGCCATTACATATGTCATCACAGTGCTCCCTGACACCTCTCTTCACAATACAGCAAGACCTGGTCATCACATTGCTCCATGCCCTTGTCATCACAATGCGCCATTCCAACTGTCATCGCAATACTCCATGAAACTTATTAGACCAATGCTTCATGCCCTTGTCATCACAATGCTCCATGCCCTTGTTATCACAATGTTCCATGACCCCTGTCATCACAATGCTCTGTGACTCATGTCATCACAATTCTCCAAGACCTTTGTCATCACAATGGTCCATGCCCTCATCATCAACACTCTCTGGGACCTTTTTAAGCACAATGCTCCATGAACATTTCATCCCAATGCTCTTTGACCCTTGTCATCACAATGCTCTATGCCTTTCTCAGGACAATGCTCCATGCCCTTGTCATCACATTGCTCCATGACCCCTGTCATCACAATGCTCCGTGACTCCAGTCATCACAATTCTTCAAAACATCTGTCATCACAATGGTCGATGCTCGTGTCATCAAAATGCTCTGTTACCTTTGTAACCACAATGTTCTATGAACTTTTCATCACAATGCTCCGAGACCCTAGTCATCAAAATGTTCCATGCCTTTGTCAGAAAAATGCTCCTTGACCCTTGTCATCATAATGCTCCAAAACCCCTGTAATCACAATGCTCCATGCCCTTGTCATCACAAAGCTCCATGACACATGTCATCAGAATGTTCCATGGTCTTCTCATCAAAATGTTCCATGCCCTTGTCATCAAAATGCTCCCAGACCCCTGTAATCACAATGCTCAATGCCCCTTTTCAAATCAATGGTCCATTAACCCTGTCATCACAATGCATCATGCCCATCATCATAATGCTTCCAGCTATTGCCAGCACAATGAAATCAAAATTTTCCATGACCTCTGTCATCACAATGCTCCATGACCCCTGTCATCACAATACTCCATGAACATTTTCAGCCCACAGCTCCATGACACTTGTCATCACAATGATCCATGCCCTTGTCATCCCAATGCTCCATGACCCTTGTATTCACAATGCTCTGTGACGCTTGTCATCACAGTGCTCCATGACACCTGTCATCACAATGCTTCATGCCTTTGTCAGCAAAATACTACATGACCTTTTCATTACAATGCTCTATGTGCTTGTCATCACAATACTCCATTACCATTGTCATCACAATCCTCCTTGAAACTTTTGATCACATTGCTTCATGCCTTTGTCATCACAATGCTCCATGCTCCTTGAAATCAGAATGATCCATGACCTCTGTCATCACAATGCTCCAAAACCTTGTGATCACAATGTTCCATAATACTTGTCATCACAACGCTCCATGATGCCTGTCATCACAATACTCCATGCCCTTTTCATCAAAATGCTCCATGACCTTTGTCATCACAATTCTCAATACACTTGTCATCACAATGCTCCCTGACACTTGTCGTCAGACTGCTCCTTGAACCATGTCACGAAAAGGCTCCATGCCTTTTTCATCACTATGCCCCATGCCATTTTCATAACAATGCTCCATGCCATTTTCATCAAAATACTCCACAAGCTTGTCATCAGAATGCTCCATGACCCTTGTTATCACAATTCTCCATGCACTTGTCAGCACAATGCTCCCTGACCCTTGTTATCACAATGCTCCAAGCCATTGTCATCACAATGGGTCATTACATATGTCTTCACAGTGCTCCCTGAGACCTCTCTTCACAATACTGCAAGACCTGGTCATCACAATGCTCCATGCCCTTGTCATCACAATGCGCCATTCCAACTGTCATCAAAATACTCCATGGAACTTATTAGAACAATGCTCCATGCCCTTGTCATCACAATGCTCCATGCCCTTGTTATCACAATGTTCCATGACCCCTGTCATCACAATGCTCCGTGACTCCAGTCATCACAATGCTCCATGACCTTTGTCATCACAATGGTCCATGCCGTCATCATCAACAGTCTCTGTGACCAATTTAACCACAATGCTCCATGAACATTTCATCATAATGCTCTTTGACACTTGTCATCACAATGCTCTATGCCTTTCTTATCACAATGCTCCATGCCCTTCTCATCACAATGCTCCATGACCCCTGTCATCAAAATGCTCTGTGACTCCAGTCATCACAATTCTTCATAACATTTGTCATCACAATGGTCAATGCCCGTGTCATCACAAGGCTCTGTTACCTTTGTAACCACAATGCTCCATGAACTTTTCATCACAATGCTCCGTGACCCTTGTCATCACAATGCTCCATGCCTTTGTCAGAAAAATGCGCCATGACCCTTGTCATCACAATGGGCCACGCGCATTTCATCCCAACAGTCCAGAAATTTGTCATTGCAATGCTCCATAAAACTTGTAATCACAATGCTCCATGCCCTTCTCATCACAATGATCCATTACACCTGTCATAACAATGCTCCATGACCCCTGCCATCACAATGTTCCACGGCCTTGTCATCACAAGGCTCCATGACACTTTAATCACAATGCTCCAAGACCCCTGTAATCAAAATGTTCCATGTCCTTGTCATCACAAAGCTCCATGACACATGTCATAAGAATATTCCATGGCCTTCTCATCAAAATGCTCCATGCCCTTGTAATCACAATGCTGCAGACCCCTGTAATCACAGTGCTCCATGCCCCTTTTCCTATCAATGGTCCATGAACACTGACATCACAGTGCATCATGCCCATCATCATAATGCTTCTGGCTATTGTCAGCAGAATGAAATCAAAATTCTCTATGGCCTCTGTCATCACAATGATCCATGACCCAAAGCATCACAATACTCCATGAACATTTTCATCACAATGCTCCATGACCCTTGTCATCACAATGATCCATGCCCTTCTCATCCCAATGCTCCATGACCCCTGTATTCACAATGCTCCGTGACGCTTGTCATCAGAGTTCTCCATGACACCTGTCATCACAATGCTCCATGACTTTGTCAGCAAAATGCTACATGACCTTGTCATTACAATGCTCTATGTGCTTGTCATCACAATACTCCATTACCATTGTCATCACAATCCTCAATGAAACTTTTGATCACATTGCTTCATGCCTTTGTCATCACAATGCTCCATGCTCCTTGAAATCAAAATGATCCATGACCTCTCTCATCACAAAGCTCCAAAACCTTGTGATCACAATGTTCCATAACACTTGTCATCACAACGCTCCATGATGCCTGTCATCACAATACTCCATGCCCTTTTCATCAAAATTCACCATGACCATTGTCATCACAATTCTCAATACACTTGTCATCACAATGCTCCCTGACACTTGTCGTCACAATGCTCCTTGAACCCTGTCACCAAAGGCTCCATGACATTTTCATCACAAGGCCCCATGCCGTTTTCATCAAACTGATCGATGTCATTGTCATCAAAATACTCCACAAGCTTGTCATCAGAATGTTCCATGACACTTGTCATCATAATTCTCCATGCACTTGTCAGCAAAATGCTCTCTGACCCTTGTCATCACAATGCTCCAAGCCATTGTTATCACAATGCTCCATTACCTTTGTCATCACAATCCTCCATGACAATTTGCATCACAATGCTCCATGCCACTGTCATCACAATGGGCCATTACATATGTCATCACAATGCGCCCTGACACCTCTCTTCACAATACTGCATGACCTGGTCATCAAAATGCTCCATGCCCTTGTCATCACAAATCGCCATTCCAACTCTCATTGAATAATCCATGAAACTTATTAGACCAATGCTCCATGCCCTTGTCATCACAATGCTCCATGCCCTTCTTATCACAATGCTCCATGAACCCTGTCGTCAAAATGTTCCGTGACTACAGTCATCAAAATGCTTCATGACCTTTGTCATCACAATGGTCCATGCCCTCATCATCAAGTCTCTGTGACATTTTTAACCACAATGCTCCATGAACTTTTCATCACAATGCTCTTTGTCCCTTGTCATTGCAATGCTCTATGCCTTTCTCAGCACAATGCTCCATGACCCTTGTCATCACAATGCTCCATGCGCTTGCCAGCACAATGCTCCATGACACATGTCATCACAATGCTCCATGCGCTTGTCATCACAGTGCTCCACAATCTTGTCATCACAATGCTCCATAAACCTTGTCATCACAATGCTCCATGCGCTTCTCATCACAATGCTCTCTCACAACTGATATCACAATGTTACATCACTATTCGTCACAATACTCCCTCACCCCTGTTATCACAATTTTCCATGACTCCTGTCATCACAGTGCTACATGCATTATCATCACAATATTCGATGACCACTGTCATCACAATGTTACATAACCCCTGTCATCAAAATACTCCATGACCATTTTCATCAAAATGCTCCATAACCCGTGACATCACAATGTTCCATAACCCCTGTCATCAAAATATTCCATGACCTTTTTCATCAAATTGCTCCATTACCCTGTCATCACAATGCTTCCTGCCCATCTCATCACAATGCAAAACGCCCTTGTCATCAAAATGCACCATGACCTTTGTCATCACAAAGATCTATGACCCTTGGCATAACAATGCTCCAAGTCATTGTCATCACAATGCACCATGAACGCTCTCATCACATTGCTTCATTCCCATGTCATCACATAGCTCCATGACACATGTCATCAGAAAGTTCCATGGCCTTCTCATCACAGTGTTCCTTTCCCATGCCATCACAATGCTCCATTAACCATCTCATAACAATGATCCATGACCCCTGCAATCACAATGTTCCATGGCCTTGTCATCACAAGGCTCCATGACACTTGTCTCCAAAATGATCCAAGACCCCTGTAATCACAATGATCCATGCCCCTTTTCAACACAATGCTCCATGAACCCTGTCATCACAATGCCTCATGCCCATCATCATAATGCTTCATGCTATTGTCAGCACAATTAAATCAAAATTCTTCATGACCTCTCTCATAACAATGATCCAAACACTTGTGATCACATTATTCCGTAACACTTGTCATCACAATGCCCCATGATGCTCATCACCACAATTATCCATGGTCTTCTCATCACAATGCTCCATGACATTTCTCATTACAATGCTCAATACACTTGTCATCACAATGCTCCCTGACACTTGTCGTCAGTATGCTCCTTGAACCCTGTCATGACAAAGCTCCATGCCTTTTTCATCACAATGATCCATGCCCTTTTCATCACAATGCTCCTAGAACCCTGTAATCACAATGTTCCATGCCCTTTTCATCACAAAGCTCAATGACGCATATCTTCAGAATGCTCCTTCGCCTTCTCCTCACAATGCTCCATACCCATGTCATCACAATGTTCCAAGATCCCTGTAATCACAATGGTCCATGCCCCTTTTTATCAGTATGCTCCAAGAGATTTGTCATCACAGTGCACCATGGTTTTATCATCACAATGCTCCAGGACCTTATCATCACAATGCTTCACGACATTGTCCTGAAAATTCTCAATGGCCCTTGTCATCATAATGCTCCAAGCCCTAGTCCTCACAATGCTCCATTACATTTGGCATCACAATGCTCCCTGCCTTTGTCATCGCAATGGACCATGACATATGTCATCACAATGCTCCCTGACACCTATCTTCACAATACTCCATGACCTTCTCATCACAATGATCCATGCCCTTGTCATCACAATGCACCATGTCCCCTGTCATCACAATAATCTATGAAACTTTTCGGAAAAATGATCCATGCCCCTGTCATCAAAATGCTCCGTGCCCTTGTCATGACAATGCTCCATGCCCTTGTCATCACAGTACTCCATGACCCCTGTCATCACAATGCTCCGTGGCTCCAGTCAACACAATGCTTCATAAGATTTGTTATCACAATTGTCCATGCCCGCGTCATCACAAGACTCTGTGACTTTTGTAACCACAGTGCTCCATGAACATTTCATCACAATGCTCCGTGATCCTTGTCATCACAATGCTCCATGCCTTTGTCAGAAAAATGCTCCATGACCCTTGTCATCACAATGTGCCATGCGCTTTTCATCACAATGGTCCACATATTTGTCATAGCAATGCTCCATAAACCCTGTAATCACAATGCTCTATGCCCCTTTTCATCTTAATGAACCATGAACCCTGTCATCACAATGCACAATGCCCATCATCATAATGCTTCATGCTATTGCCATCACAATGAATACAAAATGCTCCATGATCTCTGTCATAACAATGCTCCAAACACTTGGGATCATAATATTCCATAACACTTGTCATCACAGTGCCCCATGACACTCGTCATCACAATTATCCATGGTCTTCTCATCACAATGCTCCATGACATTTGTCATCACAATGCTCAATACACTTGTCATCAAAATGCTCCCAGACACTTGTTGTCTGTATGCTCCTTGAACCCTGTCATGACAAGGTTCCATGCCTTTTTCATCACACTGATCCATGCCCTTTTCCTCACAATACTCCAAGACCCCTTTAAACACCATGCTCCATGCCCTTGTCATCACAAAGCGCAATGAAACATGTCTTCAGATTGCTCCTTGGCCTTCTCCTCACAATGTTCAATGCCCATGTCATCACAATGTTCCAAGACCCCTGTAATCACAATGGTCCATGCCCCTTTTCATCAGTATGCACCATGAGATTTGTCATCACAAGTCTCTATGGATTTCTCATCACAATGCTCCAGGACCTTGTCATCACAATGCTTCACGACCTTGCAATGAAAATTCTCAATGGCCCTTGTCATCATAATACTCCAAGCCCTAGTCATCACAATGCTCCATTTTATTTGTCATCAAAATCCTCCATTACATTTGGCATCACAATACTCCCTGCCATTGTCATTGCAATGGACCATGACATATGTCATCACAAAGCTCCCTGACACCTGTCTTCACAATACTGCATGACCTGGTCATCGCAATGCTCCATGCCCTTGTCATCACAATGCGCCATTCCAACTGTCATCGCAATAATCCATGAAACTTATTAGACCAATGTTCCATGCCCTTGTCCTCACAATGCTCCATGAGCTTGTCATCACAATGCTCCATGACCCCTGTCATCACAATGCTCCGTGACTCCAGTCATCACAATGCTTCATAACATTTGTCATCACAGTGGTCCATGCCCGCGTCAGCAAAAGGCTCTGTGTCCTTTGTAACCACAATGCTCCATGAACATTTAATCACAATGCTCCGTGACCTTTGTCGTCAACATGCCCCATGCCTTTGTCAGAAAAATGCTCCTTGACCCTTGTCATCACAATGTTCTACGCGCTTTTCATCACAAGGGTCCACAAATTTGTCATGGTAATGCTCCATAAACCTTGTAATCACAATGCTCCATGCCCTTCACATCACAATGCTCCATTACCCCTGTCATAACAATTCTCCATGACTCCTGCCATCACAATATTCCACGGCCTTGTCATCACAAGGTTCCATGACACTTGTCATCACAATGCTCCAAGACCACTGTAATCACAATGCTCCATGCCCTTGTCATCACAAAGCCCCATGACACATGCCATCAGAATGTTCCATGTCCTTCTCATGAAAATGCTCCATGCCCTTGTCATCACAGTGCTCCAAGACCTCTGTAATCACAATGCTCCCTGCCCATTTTCATCTCAATGCTCCATGAACCCTGTCATCACAATGCACCATGCCCATCATCATAATGCTTCCGGCTATTGTCACCACAATGAAATCAAAATTCTCCATGACATCTGCCATCACAATACTCAATGAATATTTTCAGCCCAATGCTCCATGACCATTGTCATCACAATGATCCATGCCCTTGTCATCCCAATGCTCCATGACCCCTGTATTCACAATGCTGTGTGACGCTTGTCATCACAGTGCTCCATGACACATGTCATCACAATGCTCCATGACTTTGTCAGCAAAATGCTATATGACCTTGTCATTACAATGCTCTATGCACTTGTCATCAAAATACTCCATTACCATTGTCATCACAATCCTCCATGAACCTTGGGATCACATTGCTTCATGCCCTTGTCATCAAAATGCTCCATGCTCCTTGAAATCAAAATGATCCATGACCTCTGTCATCACAATTCTCCAAACACTTGTGATCACAATGTTCCATAACACTTCTCATCACAACGCTCCATGATGCCTGTCATCACAATACTCCATGCACTTTTCATCACAATTCTCCATGGCCTTTGTCATCACAATTCTCAATACAATTGTCATCACAATGCTCCCTGACACTTGTCGTCAGAATGCTCCTTGAAACCTGTCACGAAAAGGCTCCATGACATTTTCAACACAATGCCCCATGCCGCTTTCATCACAGTGCTCCACGCCACTGTCATCAAAATTCTACACAAGCTTGTCATGAAAATGCTCCATGACCCTTGTCATCACAATTCTCCATGCACTTGTCAGCACAGTGCTCTCTGACCCTTGTCATCTCAGTGCTCCAAGCCATTGTCATCACAATGCACCATTATCTTTGTCATCAGAATCCTCCATTACATTTGGCATCACAATGCTCCATGCCATTGTCATCACAATGGGCCATTACATATGTCAACACAATGCTCCCTGACACCAGTCTTCACAATACTGCATGACCTGGTTATCACAATGCTCCATGCACTTGTCACCACAATGCACCATTCCAGCAGTCATCGCAATAATCCATGAAACTTATTAGACCAGTGCTCCATTCCCTTGTCATCACAATGCTCCATGACCCTTGTCATCAGAATGCTCCATAAACTTTTCATCACAATGCTCTTTGATCCTTGTCATCACAATTCTCTATGCCTTTCTCAGCACGATGCTCCATGACACATGTCATCACAATGCACCATGTGCTTGTCATCACCGTGCTCCACAATCTTGTCATCACAGTGCTCCATAAAACTTCTCATCACAATTCTCCATGCACTTCTCATCAAAATGCTCTCTCACCACAGATATCACAATGTTACATCACTATTCGTCAAAATACTCCCTCTCCCCTGTTATCACAATGTTCCATGACTCCTGTCATCACAATGCTACATGCATTCTCATCACAATGTTCGATGACCACTGACACCACAATGCTCCATAACACCTGTCATCAAAATGCTCCATGACTCTTTTCATCAAATTGCTCCATGACCCTGTCATCACAATGTTCCCTGCCCTTCTCATCACAATGCACAACGCACTTGTCATCAAAATGCTCCATGATCTTTGTCATCATAAAGATCCATGACACTTGGCATCACAGTGCTCCATGTCATTGTCATCACAATTCTCCTTGAACACTCTCATCACATTGCTCCATGCCCTTGTCATCACAAAGCTCCATGACACATGTCATCAGAATGCTCCATGGCCTTCTCATCACAATGCTCTATGTGCTTGCCCTCACAATGCTCCATTGCCCCTGTCATAAAAATTCTCCATGACACCTGCCATCACGATGTTCTGTGGACTTGTCATCACAATGCTCCATGCCCTTGTCATCACAATGCTCCAAGACCCCTGTAAACACAATGCTCCATGCCCCTTTTCATCTCAATGCTCCATGAACCCTGTCATCACAATGCACCATGCCCATCATCATAATGCTTCAGGCTATTGTCATCACAATGAAATCAATATTCTCCATGACCTCTGTCATCATAATGCCCCAAACTCTTGTCATCACAATGTTCCATAACATTTATCATCACAACACCCCATGACGCTCATCATCACAATTATCCATGGTCTTCTCATCACAATGCTCCATGACCTTTCTCAGCACAATGATCAATACACTTGTCATCAAAATGCTCCTTGACACTTGTTGACTATATGCTTCTTGAACCCTGTCATGACAAGGCTCCATGCCTTTTTCATCACAATGATCCATGCCCGTTTTATCACAATGCTACAAGACCCATTTAAACACAATGCTCCATGCCGTTGTCATCACAAATCTCCATGACACATGCCATCAGAATGTTCCATGTCCTTCTCATCAAAATGCTTCATGCCCTTGTCATCACAGTGCTCCAAGACCCCTGTAATCACAATGCTCCATGAACCCTGTCATCACAATGCACCATGCCCATCATCATAATGCTTCCGGCTATTGTCAGCACAATGAAATCAAAATTCACCATGACCCCTGTCATCACAATAATCCATGAATATTTTCAGCCCAATGCTCCATGACACCTGTCATCACAATGCTCCATGACTTTTTCAGCAAAATGCTACATGACATTGTCATTACAATGCTTTATGCACTTGTCATCACAATACTCCATTACGATTGTCATCACAATCCTCCATGAACCTTGGGATCACATTGCTTAATGCCCTTGTAATCACAATGTTCCATGCTCTTTGAAATCAAAATGATCCATGACCTCTGTCATCACAATGCTCCAAACACTTGTGATCAAAATGTTCCATAACACGTGTCATCACAATGCTCCATGACTCCAGTCATCACAATGCTTCATAACGTTTGTCATCACAATGGTCCATGCCCACGTCATCACAAGGCTCTGTGACCTTTGTAACCACAATGATCCATGAACAGTTCGTCACAATGCTCCGTGACCCTTGTCATCAAAATGCTCCATGCCTTTGTCAGAAAAATGCTCCTTGACCCTTGTCATCACAATGTGCTACGCGCTTTTCATCACAACGTTCGACAAATTTGTCATGGTAATGCTCCATAAACCTTGTAATCACAATGCTCCATGCCCTTCTCATCACAATTCTCCATTACCCCTGTCATAACAATGCTCCATGACCCCTGCCATCACAATATTCCACGGCCTTGTCATCACAAGGCTCCATGACACTTGTCATCAGAATGCTCCAAGACCCCTGTAATCACAATGCTCCATGCCCTTGTCATCACAAAGCTCCATGACACATGCCATCAGAATGTTCCATGTCCATCTCATCAAAATGCTCCATGCCCTTGGCATCACAGTGCTCCAAGACCCCTGTAATCACAATGCTCCCTGCCCCTTTTCATCTCAATGCTCCATGAACCCTGTCATCAAAATGCACCATGCCCATCATCATAATGCTTCCGGCTATTGTCAGCACAATGAAATCAAAATTCTCCATGACCTCTGTCATCACAATGCTCCATGACACCTATCATCAAAATACTCCATGAACATTTTCAGCCCAATGCTCCATGACACTTCTCATCACAATGATCCATGCCCTTGTCATCCCAGTGCTCCATGACGCCTGTATTCACAATGCTCCGTGACGCTTGTCATCACAGTGCTCCATGAAACCTGTCATCAGAATGCTCCATGCACTAGTCATCCCAATGCTCCATGACCCCTGTATTCACAATGCTCCGTGACGCTTGTCATCACAGTGCTTCATGACGCCTGTCATCACAATGCTCCTTGCCTTTGTCATCACAGTACTCCATGACCCCTGTCATCACAATGCTCCATGACTCCAGTCACCACAATGCTTCATAACATTTGTCATCACAATTGTCCATGCCCACGTCATCACAAGGCTTTGTGACCTTTGTAACCACAATGCTCCATGAACTTTTCATCACAATGCTCCGTGATCCTTGTCATCACAATATTCCAAGCCTTTGTCAGAAAAATGCTCCATGACCCTTGTCATCACAATGTGTCACGTGCTTTTCATCACAACGGTCCACAAAGTTGTCATAGCAATGTTCCATAAACCTTGTAATCTCAATGCTCCATGCCCTTCTCATCACAATGCTCCATCACCCCTGTCAGAACAATGCTCCATGACCCCTGTCATCACAATGATCCACGGCCTTGTCATCATAACGCTCGATGCCTTTGTCATTACAGTGCTCCAAGACCCCTGTAATCACAATGCTCCATGCCCCTTTTCATCTCAATGCTCCATGAACCCTGTCATCACAATGCATCATACCCTTCATCATAATGCTTCCGGCTATTGTCAGCACAATGAAATCAAAATTCTCCATGACCTCTGTCATCACAATGCTCCATGACCCCTGTCATCAAAACACTACATGAACATTTGCAGCCCAATGCTCCATGAATCTTGTCAGCAAAATGATCCATGCCCTTGGCATCCCAATGCTCCATGACCCCTGTATTCACAATGCTCCGTGACGCTTGTCACCACAGTGCTCCATGACACCTGTCATCACAATGTTCCATGCCTTTGACAGCAAAATGCTACATGACTTTGTCATTACCATTCTCTATGCGCTTGTCATCACAATACTCCATTACCATTGTCATCACAATCCTTCATGAATCTTGGGATCACATTGCTACATGCCCTTGTCATCACAATGCTCCATGCTCCTTGAAATCAAAATGATCCATGACCTCTGTCATCACAATGCTCCAAAACCTTGTGATCAAAATGATCCATAACACTTGTCATCCCAACGCTCCATGATGCCTGTCATAACAATACCCCATGCACTTTTCATCACAATGCTCCACGACCTTTGTCATCACAATTCTCAATACACTTGTCATCACAATGCTCCCTGACACTTGTCGTCAGAATGCTCCTTGAACCCTGTCACGAAAAGGCTCCATGCCTTTTTCAACACAATGCCCCATGCCGTTTTCATCACAATACTCCACGCCACTGTCAGCAAAAAACTCCACAAGCTTATCATGAGAATATTCCATGACCCTTGTCATCAAATTCTCCATGCACTTGTCAGCACAATGCTCCCTGACCCTTGTCATCTCAATGCTCCAAGCCACTGTCATCACAATGCACCATTACATTTGTCATCAGAATCCTCCATGACACTTGGCATTACAATGCTCCATGTCATTGTCCTCAAAATGGGCCATTACATATGTCATCACAATGCTCCCTGACACCTCTCTTCATAATACTGCATGACCTGGTCATCACAATGCTCCATGCCCTTGTCACCACAATGCACCATTCCAGCAGTCATCGCAATAATCCATGAAACTTATTAGACCAATGCTCCATGCCCTTGTCATCACAATGCTCCATGACCCTTGTCATCACAATGCTCCATGAACTTTTCATCACAATGCTCTTTGATCCTTGTCATCACAATTCTCTATGCCTTTCTCAGCGCAATGCTCCGTGACCCTTGTCATCACAATGCTCCATGCGCTTGTCAGCACGATGCTCCATGACACATGTCATCATAATGCACCATGCGCTTGTCATCACAGTGCTCCACAAGCTTGTCATCAGAATGCTCCATAAAACTTGTCATCACAATGCTCCATGCACTTCTCATCAAAATGTTCTCTCACCACAGATATCTCAATGTTACATCACTATTCATCACAATACTCCCTCACCCCTGTTATCACAATGTTCCATGACTCCTGTCATCACAATGCTACATGCAATTGTCATCACAATGTTCGATGACCCCTGACATCACAATGCTCCATAACCCCTGTCAGCAAAATGCTTCATGACCCTTTTCATCATAATGCTCCATGACACCTGGCATCACAATGTTCCATAACCCTTCTCATCAAAATGTTCCATGACCCTTTTCATCAAATTGCTCCATGACCCTGTCATCACAATGCTCCCTGCCCTACTCAACACAGTGCACAACGCCCTTGTCATCAAAATGCTCCATGACCTTTGTCATCACAAAGATCCATGACCCTTGGCATCACAATGCTCCATGCCCTTGTCCTCACAAAGCTCCATGACACATGTCATCAGAATGCTCCATGGCCTTCTCATCACAATGCTCCATGCCCTTGCCATCACAATGCTCCATTACACCTGTCATAAAAATGCTCCATGACACCTGCCATCACGATGTTCCTTGGCCTTGTCATCACAAGGCTCCATGACCCTTCTCATCACAATGCTCCAAGACACCTGTAATCACAATGCTCCATGCCCATTTTCATCTCAATGATCCATGAACCCTGTCATCACAATGCACCATGCCCATCATCATAATGCTTCATGCTATTGTCATCACAATGAAATCAAAATGCTCCATGACCTCAGTCATAACAATGCTCCAAACCCTTGTGATCACAATATTCCATAACTCTTGTCATCACAGTGCCCCATGACACTCGTCATCACAATTATCCAAGGTCTTCTCATCACAGTGCTCCATGAACATTGTCATCACAATGCTCAATACACTTGTCATCAAAATGCTCCCTGACACTTGTTGTCTGTATGCTCCTTGAACCCTGTCATGACAAGGCTCCATGCCTTTTTCATCACAATGATCCATGCCCTTTTCTTCACAATGCTCCAAGACCCATTTAAACACAATGCTCCATGCCCTTGTCATCACAAAGCTCAATGACACATGTCTTCAGAATGCTCCTTGGGCTTCTACTCACAATGCTCCATGCCCATGTCATCACAATGTTCCAAGACCCCTGTAATCACAGTGGTCCATGCCCCTTTTCATCAGTATGCTCCATGAGATTTGTCATCACAAGTCTCTGTGGATTTCTCCTCACAATGCTCCAGGAACTTGTCATCACAATGCTTCTCGACCTTGTTCTGAACATTCTCAATGGCCCTTGCCATCATAATGCTCCAAGCCCTAGTCATCACAATGCTCCATTATATTTGTCATCAAAATCCTCCATTACATTTGGCATCACAATGCTCCCTGCCATTGTCATTGCAATGGACCATGACATATGTCATCACAATGCTCCCTGACACCTGTGTTTACAATACTCCATGACCTTCTCATCACAATGATCCATGGCCTTGTCATCCCAATGCTCCATGACCCCTGTATTCACAATGCTCCATGATGCTTGTCATCACAGTGCTCAATGACACCTGTCATCACAGTGCTCCATGGCTTTGTCAGCAAAATGCTACATGACCTTGTCATTACAATGCTCTATGCGCTTGTCATCACAATACTCCATTTCAATTGTCATCACAATCCTCCATGAACCTTGAGAGAACATTGCTTCATACCCTTGTCATCACAATGCTCCATGCTCCTTGAAATCAAAATGATCCATGACCTCTGGCAACGCAATGCTCCAAACCCTTGTGATCCCAATGTTCCATTACTCTTGTCATCACAATGCTCCATGATGCCTGTCATCACAAAATTCCATGCCCTTTTCATCACAGTGCTCCATGACATTTGTCATCACAATGCTCAGTACACTTGTCATCACAATGCTCCCTGACACTTGTCATCAGAATGCTCTTTGAACCCTGTCATTAAAAGGCTCCATGCCTTTTTCATCACCATGCCCCATCCCGTTTTCATCACAATGCTCCGTGACCATTGTCATCAAAATTCTCCATGACTTTGTCTGAAAAATGTTCCATGACCCTTGTCATCACAATGTGCCATTCGCTTTTCATCACAGCGGTCCAGAAAATTGTCATTGCAATGCTCCATAAACCTTGTAATCACAATGCTCCATACACTTCTCATCAAAATGCTCTCTCACCAGAGATATCACAGTGCTCCATCACTAGTTGTCACAATACTCCCTCACCACTGTAATCACAATGTCCCATGACCCCTGTCATCTCAATGCTACATCCCTTTATCATCACAAAGTTCCATGACCCCTGACATCACAATATTCTATAACCCCTGTCATCAAAATGTTCCAATACACTTTCCATCATATTGCTGCATGACCCTGTCATCAAAATACTCCCTTCCCTTCTCATCACAATGCACCATGCAATTGTCTTCAAAATGCTCCATGACCTTTGTCATCACAAAGCGCCATGACCCTTGGCATCACATTGCACCATGCCCTTGTCATCACAAAGCTCCATGTCACTTGTCATCACAATGCTCGATGCCTTTCTCATCACAATGCCCCATGACCTTGTCATTACAATCCTCCATGACCCATGTATCACAGTGTTCCATGCCCTTATCATCACAATGCTCTATGCCCACTCTCATCACAATAATCCATGAAACATTTCAGACCAATGCTCCATGCCCTTCTCATCACAATGCTCCTTTTCCTCTTTCATAACAATGCTCCATGACACCTGCCATCAAAATGTTCCACGGCCTTTTCATCACAAGGCTCCATGACACTTGTCATCACAGTGCTCCACGACCCCTCTAATCAAAATGCTCCATGCCCTTGTCATCAAAAAGCTACATGACGCATGTCATCAGAATGTCCCATGGCCCTGTCATCACAAGGCTCCATTCACTTGTCATCACAATGCTCCAAGACCCTTTTAATCAAAATGCTCCATGCGTCTTTTCATCTCAATGCACCATGAAACCTGTCATCACAATGGACCCTGCCCATCATCATAATGCTTCAGGCTATTGTCATCACAATTAAATCAAAATTCTCCATGACCTCTGTCATCACAATGCTCCAATCCTTTGTGATCACAATGTTCCATAGCCCTTATCATCACAACACTCCCTGACGCTCATCATCACAATTATCCATGGTCTTCTCATCACAATGCTCCATGAACTTTGTCATCACAATGCTCAATACACATGTCATCACAATGCTCCCTGACACTTGTCATCAGTATGCTCCATTAACCCTGTCATGACACGTCTCCATGCCTTTTTCATCACAATGATCCATGTCCTTTTAATAACAATGCTCCAAGACACATGTAATCACAATGCTCCATGCCCTTGTCATCACAAAGCTCAATGACGCATGTCATCAGAATGCTCCACGGCCTTCTCATCAAAATGCTCCGTGCCCTTGTCATTACAGTGCTCCAAGACCCCTGTAATCACAATGCTCCATGCCCCTTTTCATCTCAATGCTCCATGAACCCTGTCATCACAATGCATCATACCCTTCATCATAATGCTTCCGGCTATTGTCACCACAATGAAATAAAAATTCTCAATGACTTCTGTCATCACAATGCTCCATGACCCCTGTCATCAAAATACTCCATGAACATTTTCAGCCCAATGCTCCATGACACTTTTCATCACAATGATCCATGCCCTTGTCATCCCAATGCTCCAAGAACCCTGTATTACAATGCTCCATGACGCTTGTCATCACAGTGCTCCATGACATCTGTCATCAAAATGCTCCATGCCCTTGTCATCCCAATGCTCCATGACCCCAGTATTCACAATGCTCCGTGACGCTTGTCATCACAGTGCTCCATGATACCTGTCATCACAATGTTCCATGCCTTTGTCAGCAAGATGCTACATGACTTTGTGATTACCATGCTCTATGCGCTTGTCATCACAATACTCCATTACCATTGTCATTACAATCCTCCATGAATCTTGGGATCACATTGCTACATGCCCTTGTCATCACAATGCTCCATGCTCCTTTAAATCAAAATGATCCATGACCTGTGTCATCACAATGCTCCAAAACCTTGTGATCACAATGTTCCATAACACTTGTCATCCCAACGCTCCATGATGCCTGTCATCACAATACTCCATGCACTTTTCATCACAATGCTCCATGACCTTTGTCATCACAATTCTCAATACACTTGTCATCACAATGCTCCCTGACACTTGTCGTCAGAATGCTCCTTGAACGCTGTCACGAAAAGTTTCCATGCTTTTTTCAACACAATGCCCCATGCCGTTTTCATCACAATGCTCGACGCCACTGTCAGCAAAAAACTCCTCAAGCTTATCAGGAGAATGTTCCATGACCCTTGTCATCACAATTCTCCATGCACTTGTCAGCACAATGCTCCCTGACCCTTGTCATCTCAATGCTCCAAGCCACTGTCATCACAATGCACCATTAACTTTGTCATCAGAATCCTCCATGACACCTGGAATCACAATGCTCCATGCCATTGTCATCACAATGGGCCATTACATATGTCATCACAGTGCTCCCTGACACCTCTCTTCACAATACTGCACGACCTGGTCATCACAATTCTCCATGCCCTTGTCACCACAATGCACCATTCCAACAGTCATCACAATAATCCATGAAAATTATTAGACCAATGCTCCATGCCCTTGTCATCACAATGCTCCATGACCCTTGTAATCACAGTGCTCCATGAACTTTTCATCACAGTGCTCTTTGATCCTTGTCATCACAATGCTCTATGCCTTTCTCAGCGCAATGCTCCATGACCCTTGTCATCACAATGCTCCATGCGCTTGTCAGCACGATGCTCCATGATGCATGTCATCATAATGCACCATGTGCTTGTCATCACAGCGCTCCACAAGCTTGTCATCACAATGCTCCATAAACATTGTCATCACAATGCTCCATGCACTTCTCATCAAAATGCTCTCTCACCACAGATATCACAATGTTACCTCACTATTCATCACAATAATCACTCACCCCGGTTATCACAATGTTCCATGAACCCTGTCATCACAATGCTACATGCATTTATCATCACAATGTTCGATGACCCCTGACATCACAATGCTCCATAACCCCGGTCATCAAAATGCTCCATGACCCTTTTCATCATAATCCTCCATGACCCCTGACATCACAATGTTCCATATCCCCTGTCATCAAAATGTCCCATGACACTTTTCATCAAATTTCTCCATGACCCTGTCATCACAATGTTCCATATCCCCTGTCATCAAAATGTCCCATGACACTTTTCATCAAATTTCTCCATGACCCTGTCATCACAATGCTCCCTTCCCTTCTCATCACAATGCACAATGCCCTTGTCATCAAATTGCTCCATGACCTTTGTCATCACAAAGATCCATGACCCTTGGCATCACAATGCTCCATGTCATTGGCATCACAATGCTCCATGAACACTCTCATCACATTGTCCCATGCCCTTGTCATCACAAAGCTCCATGACCCCTGTCTTCAGAATGCTCCATGGCCTTCTCATCACAATGCTCCATGCCCTTGCCGTCAAAATGCTCCATGACCCCTGCAATCACGATGTTCCGTGGCCTTGTCATCACAAGGCTCCATGACCCTTCTCATCACAATGCTCCAAGACCCCTGTAATCACAATGCTCCATGCCCATTTTTCATCTCAATGATCAATGAACCCTGTCATCACAATGCACCATGCCCATCATCATAATGCTTCATGCTATTGTCATCACAATGAAATCAAAATGCTCCATGAGCTCAGTAATAACAATGCTCCAAAAACTTGTGATCACAATATTCCATAACACTGGTCATCACAGTGCCCCATGACACTCGTCATCACAATTATCCATGTTCTTCTCATCACAATGCTCCATGACCTTTGTTATCACAATGCTCAATACACTTGTCATCAAAATGCTCCCTGACAATTGTTGTCTGTATGCTCCTTGAACCCTGTCATGACAAGGCTCCATGCCATTTTTAACACAATGATCCATGCCCTTTTAATCACAATGCTCCAAGACCCATGTAATCACAATGCTCCATGCCCTTGTCATCACAAAGCTCAATGACGCATGTCATCAGAATGCTCCATGGCCTTCTCATCACAATGCTCCATGCCCTTGTCATCACAATGCTCCAAGACCCCTGTAATCACAATGCTCCATGTCCCTTTTCATCAGAATGCTCCATGAGACTTGTCATCACAAGTCTCCATTGTCTTCTCATCAAAGTGCTCTAGGAACTTGTCATCAAAATGCTCCATGATCCCTGTCATCCCAATAATCCATGAACATTTCAGCCCAATGCTCCATGACCTTCTCATCAAAATGCTCCATGACCCCTGTCATCACAATACTCCATGAACATTTTCAGCCCAATGCTCCATGACCCTTGTCATCACAATGATCCATGCCCTTGTCATCCCAATGCTCCATGACCCCTGTATTCACAATGCTCCGTGAGGCTTGTCATCACAGTGCTCCATGACACCTGTCATCACAATGCTCCATGACTTTGTCAGCAAAATGCTACCTGACCTTGTCATTGCGATGCTCTATTCGTTTGTCATCAAAATACTCCATTACCATTGTCATCACAGTCCTTCATGAACCTTGGGATCACATTGCTTCATGCCCCTGTCATCACAATGCTCCATTCTCCTTGGAATCAAAATGATCCATGACTTCTGTCATCACAATGATCAAAACACTTGTGATCACAGTGTTCCATAACACTTGTCATCACAACGCTGCATGATGCCTGTCATCACAATACTCCATGCCCTTTTCATCACAATGCTCCAAGACTTTGTCATCACAATTCTCAAGACACTTGTCATCACAATGCCCCATGCCATTTTCATCACAATGCTCCATGCCATTGTCATCAAAATACTCCACAAGCTTGTCATCAGAATACTCCATGACCCTTTTCATCACAATTCTCCATTCACCTTTCGGCACAATGCTCCATGAACCTTGTCATTACAATGCTCCAAGCCATTGTCATCACAATGCTCCATTACCTTTGTCATCAGAATCCTCCATGACACTTGGCATCACAATGCTCCATGCCATTGTCATCACTATGGGCCATTACATATGTCATCACAATGCTCCCTGACACCTGTCTTCACAGTACTGCATGACCTGGTCATCACAATGCTTCATGCCCTTATAATCACAATGCACCATTCCAACTGTCATCACAATAATCCATGAAACTTATTAGACCAATGCTCCATTCCCTTGTCATCACAAGGCTCCATGCCCTTGTTATCACAATGCTCCATGCCTCCATTCATCACAATTCTTCATGACCTTTGTCATCACAGTGGTCCATGCCCTAGTCATCAACAGTCTCTGTGACATATTTAACCACAATGCTCCATGAACTTTTCATCACAATGCTCTTTGACCCTTGTGATCACAATGCTCTATGCCTTTCTCAGCACAATGCTCCATGACCCTCGTCATCACCATGCTCCATGCGCTTGTCCGCACAATGTTCCATGACCCATGTCATCACAATGCACCCTGCACTTTTCATCACTGTGCTCCACAATCTTGTCACCACAATGCTCCATAAAACTTGTCATCACAATGCTCCATGCACTTCTCATCAAAATGCTCTCTCAACACTGATATCACAATGTTACATCACTATTCATCACAATACTCTCTCACCCCTGTCATCACAATGTTCCATTACTTCTGTCTTTGCAATGCTACATGCACTTATCATCACAAAGTTCGATGACCCCTGACATCACAATTTTCCATAACCCCTGTCATCAAAATGCTCCATAACACTTTTCCTCAAAATGCTCAATGACCCCTGACATCACAATGTACCATAACACCTGTCATCAAAATATTCCATGACCCTTTTCATCAAATTGCTCTATATCCCTGTCATCACAATGCTCCCTGCCCTTCTCATCACAATGTACCACGCCGTTGTCATCAAAATGCTCCATGACATTTGTCATCACAAGGATCCATGACCCTTGGCATCTCAATTCTCCATGCCATTGTCATCACAATGCTCCATGAACCCTCTAATCACAATGCTCCATTCCCCTTTGCATCTCAATGCTCCATGAACCCTGTCATCAAAATGCACCATGCCCATCATCATAATGCTTCAGGCTATTGTCATCACAATGAAATCAAAATATTTGATGATCTATCTCATCACAATGCTCCAAATCCTTGTGATCACAATGTTCCATAACACTTATCATCACAACGTCACTTGACGCTCGTCATCACAATTATCCGTGGTCTTCTCATCACAATGCTCTACGCCCTTGTCATCAAAATGCTCCATGACCCTTGTCATCACAATTCTCCATGGCCACTGGCATCACAATGCTCCATACCCCTTGTCATTACTGTGCTCCATGACGCTCGTCATCACAATTATCCATGGTCTTCTCATCACAATGCTCTACGCCCTTGTCATCAAAATGCTCCATGACCCTTGTCATCACAATGCTCCATGGCCACTGTCATCACAATGCTGCATTCCCCTTGTCATTACAGTGCTCCATGACGCTCGTCATCACAATTATCCATGGTCTTCTCATCACAATGCTCCACGGTCTTTCCATCACAGTGCTCCATGCCCTGGTCATCACAATGCTCCATGTCCCTTATCATCACAATTCTCCTCGTTCTTGGCATCACTGTGCTCCATGACACTTCTCATCACCGTGTTACATGATTTGTCATCACAATTCTCTATGCAATTGTCATCACAATGCTCCATGACCCCTGTCATAGGAAGCTCCATGTGCTTCTCATCACAATGCTTCATGAATTTGTCCTCAAAATTCTCAATGGCCCTTGTCATCACAATGCTCCATGCCCTTGTCATCACAATGCTCCATGTCCCTAGTCATCACAATGCTCCAAGCCCTTGTCATCAAAATGCTCCTTTACATTTGTCATCACAATCCTCCATGACACTTGGCATCACAATGTTCCATTCCATTGTCATCGCAATGGACCATGACATATGTAATCACAATGCTCCCTGAGACCTGTCTTCAAAATACTCCATGACCTTCTCATCACAATGCTCCATGCCTTTGTCATCACATTGCACCATGCCCACTGTCATCACAATAATCCATGAAATATGTCAGGCCAATGCTCCATGCCCCTATCATCACAATGCTCCGTGACTCCAGTCATCACAATGCTTCATGAAATTTGTCATCACAATGGTCCATGCCCTCGTCATCACAAGGCTCTGTGACCTTTGTCAACAAAATGCTCCATGAAATTTTCATCACAATGCTCGGTGACGCTTGTCATCACATTGCTCCATGTCTTTGTCAGCACAGTGCTCCATGACCCATGTCATCACAATGCGCCATGTGCTTGTCATCACAATGCTCCACAAACTTGTCATCACAATGCTCCATAAAACTTGTCATCACAATGCTCCATGCACTTCTTATCCAAATGCTCTCTCACGAATGATATCAAAATGTTCCCTCACTAGTCATCACAATACACCCACTCCCCTGTCATCACAATGGTCCACAACACCGTCATGAAAATGTTCCATGACTCCTGACATCACAATGTTCCATAACCCCTGTCATCAAAATGTTCCATGACACTTTTCATCAAATTGCTCCATGACCCTGTCATCACAATGCTCCCTGCCCTTCACAAGAGAATTCACCACACCCTTGTCATCAAAATGCTCCATGACCTTTGTCATCACAAAATTCCATGACACTTGGCATTACAATGCTCCATGCCATTGTCATCACAATGCTCCAAAAACCTCTCATCACATCGTTCCAAGCCCTTGTCATCACAGGATCCATGATGCTTTTCATCACAATGCTCGATGCCATTCTTCTCACAATGCTCCATGCGCTTGTCATTACAATCCTCCATGATCCATGTATCACAGTGTTCCGTGCCGTTGTTATCTCAATGCTCCTTGCCCCCTCTCATCACAATAATCCATGAAACATCTCAGACCAATGTTCCATGCCCTTTTCATCACAATGATGCAAGACTCCTCTAGTCATAATTCTCCATGCCACTTTTCATCTCAATGCACCATGAACGCTGTCATCACAATGCACCAATGCACATCATCATAATGCTTCATGCTATTGCCATCACAATGAAATCTAAATGCTCTATGACCTCTGTCATCAAAATGCTCCAAATCCTTGTGATCACAATATTCCATAACACTTATCATCACAGCTCCCCATAACGCTCGTCATCACAATTATCCATGGTCTTCTAATCACAATGCTCCATGACATTTGTCATCACAATGCTCAATACCCTTGTCATCACAGTGCTCCAAGACTCCTGTAATCAAAATGCTCCATGCCCTTGTCGTCACAAAGCTCCATGATGCATGTCTTCAGAACGCTCCATGACATTCTCATCACAATGTTCAATGCCCTTGTCATCACAATGCTCCAAGACCCCTGTAATCACAATGCTCCATGACCCTTTTCATCAGAATGCTCCATGAGACTTGTCATCACATGGCTCCATGGTCTTCTCATCACAGTGCTCCAGTACCTTTTCATCACAATGTTCCTTGACCGCTGTCATCACAATACTCCATGAACATTTTCAGCCCAATGCTCCATGAGGTTCTCATCACAATGCTCCATGACCTCTGTCATCACAATGCTCCATGACCACTGTCATCACAATGCTCCATGAACCCTGACAACACAATGATCCGGGACTCTGCTCATCAGAATGCTCCATGCCCTTGTCATCCCAATGCTCCATGAACCCTTTAATCACAATGATCCATGACGCTTGTGATCACAGTGCTCCATGAACCTTGTCATCACAATGCCTTTGTCAGCAAAATGATACATAATCTTGTCATCACAATGCTCCATGTGCTTGTCATCACAATCCTCCATGACCCTTGGGATCATATTGCTTTATACCCTTGTCATCTCTATCTTGCCTTTCTGGTCTTTACAGATTTTCGGATGCCCTTTTTGACCGGTGGGAAGCGACAATTCTTTGTAGTGTGGATTTGCATTGTGCGCTTGCTTGATTAAAGGGCCTCTGACTTTTCTCCTGAATATATTCAGGAGAAAATCATACGCTGTTTTTGGCCAAGTGCATCATTCTCGAAGTTGTGATGCCTTTCCTGTACTTTAAAGGCGATTCCAATTTACCTCTTGAAATATGTTTTGTGCAATTCTGCCTCATTTTCAAGTCCGCTGTGTTGCCTTCCCTCAACAGATTTTTGGAAGAGAGTAGTCCTTTGTAACTCTGCAGGTTTTTGATTTGCTTTGCCCCTGAGCTCCAATTTTCAAATCCCATTATTGAGAGCTGACCGCAAATCCACAATTTTGCTTCAGGACCTATACTGGTTCCAGGGGTGGCTATACTGGTTCCCTGTGGGTGGCTGAGGCTTTGGTTAATTCTTCTTCCTGACGGGAATTTAGAGTGACATGTGTCCGTCCAAATGCCTACATCTACTCTCTGATTGGTTCTCCCTCTTCCCTTTCATCCTCTGCACAATGAGCAAACTGTGCGAACCAGGAGGTTATAGGGGATGACTCTCCTAAGTTGGGAGATTGATAGTAAAGTTGTTGGAATGCCAAACTGTAGCACAAGGAGAGGAAAAAGTAGGAGACTTTCAGAAACTTTTCACCATCACAGGGTGTCCATTCTCTAGGTTTCCCATACATGTTATAACTGTAGTGATATTCCCTTCTACCTGGAAATTTGGGACCCATGGAATGGTGGCATGCATTACTACTTTAAAGGGTCTGCATTTTCTCTCTCAATCTCACCAGTCCTCTCAGTCCCAAGTGTCCAGCCTTATGTCTCATCCAGCTGTCTTTGCAGATAGGGTCATTCTAGGTTTCATCAGAACCCCTGAAGGAATTGTGTAAGAATTTCGCTGTTTTTTGTTTTGTTTTTGAAATTCATTTTTATAATGGGGTTGAGCTGATTTTCCCTGACGTGTTTATGCTGGTCTAGACACACTTGATTCCCTTACAGAGGCATATCAATACATAGGTTTTAAGATTCTTACTAATCAGATATATTCCTCTGTGGGGAATAGGGGTTTTGAGTCCCGTTCACTGAGGAAGGTGTAGGTCTTGTCTATTCTGTATTTGGTTTATGGAATGGTACCTGTGCTAATATCAAACTCTGGTTTTATGCATCACCCCACCTCTCCTTTCCCCTTAAGGAGGCATAAGAGTGTTTTCTAAATGTGAGACGCTGCTCTCTTTCCTAATTCAGTTCATGTGTTGTGATGTTGACATTCCCTCTGTAAGTGATATCTTATGATAAGATTCTTTTTCTGTGTGACTAATTTCCCTTAGAATCATCATACCTATATCCTCTCATTATGCTGCTACTGGCCTTATGACATTGATTTCACGTCTGAGTGATATTCCATTGTACAAAATTACCACAAATTCTTTATGCATTTCTCTTTTTCCTGGGATACTTTAGGTGTACCGAAGTTGAGGTTCTTGTATGCAGAGCAGCCCTAAACTTTGGGGTGCCTGTGTCTTGTTGATATTTAGTCTTCCCAAGTTATATGTCCATGAGTTGAAGTCCCCTTTGCTCGGGGGCTTTGTATTTTAGATGTTTTAGGAAACAGCATACACTTCTTCAGAGTAGCTCTTGGATATTTATACCCCACCCATCAGCGTGACTAGTCTCCCTGTTTTCCATGGCCTCTCCTGCATTTTTGATTTGTACACATTTTTTGGATGGACTTTCTGAGCAGTGGAAATTGAGACTTCTTTATTGTGCGGATTTGCATTTCCCCCTTGCTTGGTTGGCCAAAAACTCTGTATGTGTTTTTTTCCTGAAGATATTCACGAAACAAACGCATACACCCTTTTGCCCAACTGCATCATTTTAGAAATTCTGCTGCTTTTCATATGCTTTAAATGTGAGTACAATCTACCTTTTGTAAAATGTTTCCTGCAATTCTGCCTCTCATTCAGAACCTCTTCGTTGCCTTACCTGAATATATTTTTGGACATTGGTTATCATTTATATCTTTGCAGGTCTTTGAATTGTCTGCTCCTGAGCTCCATTTTGCAACTCGCTTTTTTTGTGAGCTGACCCCCAAACCATTGGATTGATTCCGGCCCTATTCTGGTTCTGGGGAGGCAGGCTGAGCCTTTGGTTAATTCTTCTTCCTTATGGGAAATTAGAGTGACATGTGCCTGTCAAAACTCCTACAGTTAATCTCTCATTGGTTCCTCCTCTTCCCATTTATCCTCTGCAAAAATTGAAAACTGTGTGAAACAGGAGGTTAAAGGTGCTGATTCTCCAAGTCGGGAGATTGTTAGTAATGTGGCTGGAATGGCGAACCCCAGCACCAGGAGATCAAAAATGAGGTGCATTTTAGACACCTCTCCTGAGCACACGGTGTACATTCATCTCGGTTTCCCAGGCATGTTTTCCCTGTCAGAAGATTCCCTTGAAAGTGCAGATTTGGGACCCATGGAATGGGTACCAGGCAGTATTACTTTAAAAGGTCTGCATTTCCTCACCCAGCCTCTCTAACATCTCTTAGCGTGCATAGCTTCCAGCCTTATATATCATCCTGCTGTGTGTCTACATGTGTTCAATCCATGTTACATCGTAGCCCTTCAACAAAAGTTGTAAGAATTCTTGTCTGTCTCACTGTTTTTATAAATATTTTTAAATTTATTTTTATATTGGTTACAGCTGATTTTCAAAGCTCTGTTTTTTGCTGCTGTACATCCACTTGATTCATGTACTGTGAGACAACAATAAATTCTTTCTCAGATGCTTACGAGTCATATGTATTATTTTCCAGTGACTTGAGTGGACTGAGTGCCGTTCTTTGAGGTACTGTGTAGGCCTTGCCAGTTATTCAATTCGGTACTTGGAATGGTATCTTTGCTAATTTCAACCTCCTGGATAATACCTCACCATTCCCCACCTTTCCCATTTAGCAGCCTTATGTCTATTTTCTACATATTTGACTATGTTTCTGTTTTGTAGTTTATTTCATGTGTAGCCATTTTTGATTCCACCTTTAAGTGACATCTTATGATATGTGTCTTTTTCTTTCTGACATGTGTCACTTAGAATGATCGTATGTAACTCCTCCAGAGTTGTTCCAACTGGCCTTATTTCATTGATTTCTGGATGAGTAATATTCCACTCTACATAAGTACCCCATCTCTTTTATCCATTTTATCCTTCCAGGGACATTTAGGTTATATCCAAGTGGAGGCCCTTTTTAACAGAGAGGTGGTAAACGTTGGGGTGCCTGTTTTCTGTCATTTTTTGTTTTTCCCAAGGTATACGCCCATGAGTGCAAGTGCCCTATGCTCTGTAGCTCAGTTTTCAGATGTTTTAGCAAACACAATACACTTCTCCAGAGTGGCCGTTGGCACATTACATTTCCACTATCAGCCTCACAGGGCTCCCTTTTCTCCTCACCCTGTCCGGCATTTCTGGTGTTTACACTTTATGTGGATGGCCCTTCTGACTGATGTGAAGTGATACATTTTGTAGTATTGATTTCCAGTGCCCACCTGTTTGTTTGGATAAAAAGTGTGAATGGCCTTTACTTGAATATATTCAGAAAAAAATGCATACGCCCTTTTGAGCCAAGTGCATCATTGGCGATGTTCAGCCCCTTTTCTTGTGCTTTAATGGGGAGTCCTTTCTACCTCTTCAAATCTGTTTCCTGCCACTCCCCCTTTCTTACAAGTCCTTTTCTGTGACTTACCTCAAGACATTTTTCAACAATAGATATTTTCAACTCTGCAGTTTCATGAATTTTAGTGCCCCTGAGTTCCATTTTTCAACTTGTGTTTTTGGAAACTGGACACAAAACAGCGGGATTTCCTCTAGCCCTATTCTCTTTCCGTGGGCATTTCTAGCCTTTGATGAATTTGTCTTCCGGATTGGAAATTAGAGTGGCATGTGCCTGTCCGAACAACTAAGATTTGTCTCTAAATTTTTCTCATCCTTCCGCTTCATCCTCTGGACAAATTCCAAACTGTGTGCAACAGGATGTTGACGGTGCTGATATCCCCAAGTGAGGAGATTGTTAGAAAAGATGCTGGAGGGGTGAACCCGAGCACCATGCGATGAGGAGATGAGGTGCCTTTTCCAAACTCTTTCCGATCAAACGGTGTACCTCCTCTAGGTGTGACAGGCATGTTTTAGCTGTAGGAAGGGTCCCGTGCATGGAAGGAGAACACCAGGGATTTTTCCAAATCAGTGCCTCCCCGAACCCCAAACTGGGGAATTTTTAAGTTACGGCTACACGTATGTCCATTAAGGGCCTTGGGAAATAGGCAGAGCCCAAACTTTAGATGATTGAAATCTTCAGGTTCAGAAGCGTTCACCATCGGCCTTGCTTAGGTTACATTTTATCTGTCATTGATAGATGATGTCAATAAAAAATATCGATTCTTTTTCAGATTATTTCCCCATATAGGTTATTGCAAAATATTCAGTGTAGTTCCCTGTGCTATACAGTAGTTCCTTGTTGATGATCTATTTTATACATAGCAGTGTGTATGTGTTAATCCCAAACTGTTAATTTATCCCTTCTCCTACCTTTCCCCTTTGGTAATAATAAATTATAAGATTTTATACTTCTCAGAAATGGGGGAGCTGAAAGAGAGGTATCCTTTTCAATGGAAAAGCATTCAAAACAAGATTGAAGCTTCAGCCAAGAGTATTCGATGTACATCCATGGAAATAAATCACTTCATTTCTCTAATGTTGACCTGACAAATAAGACAGACGTCTTCACTGAACTTGCTTATAGTAAAGTGATGGAAATATCAAATGTAAGTCTTAGAAAAATCTTATTTTACCCGAGCATTATACACTGCTCTATGTTAACTACAGTTTGGCTCACACATCTGTTCAATGAAGTTACAATGTTCTCAATTTCTGTTACTGATCATCCAGAGGGAACGCCAACAGGAGTCCCCCTGCCCAGTGTCATTGGAGCCAACAGATCAAGACTGAGTTTGGTTCAGAAGCAAAGGAAACTTTATTTTGAAAACCGAATGGAGAGGTGAGAGTGTGCACTCCCCCACGGGCTGTGGGCTGGGCTGCAGTGTAGGGATCCCGGCAGCGTTAGTGGGAGTTAGGGGATGGAGCTCTCGAGGGCTGGGTTGGCTGCAGCTCAGGCTCTATGCCGTGGAGTCTGCATGGGACTCCACAAGCTGAGGTGTCGACCCAGCCATTCTGCACTAGGAAATCGGGTCTGAAGTGCTGGGTGTGGGACCTCTGCATGCGGAACCCTAGGAGCACGTGAAATTAGACAAAGCACAAAGGAAAAACTGCTTAGACTTTATTTTATTGCCCAGATTCTCTTTTTATCTCCCAGGAATTTTTTTTTTTTTTTTTTTTTTTTTTTTTTTTTTTTTTTTTTTTTTTTTTTGCTGTACGCAGGCCTCTCACTGCTGTGGCCTCTCCCGTTGCGGAGCACAGGCTCCGGACACACAGGCTCCGCGGCCATGGCTCGCGGGCCCAGCCGCTCCGCGGCATGTGGGATCTTCCGTGATCGGGGCACGAATCCGTGTCCCCTGCATCGGCAGGCGGACTCTCAACCACTGCGCCACCAGGGAAGCCCTCCCAGGAATTTTTAATGAACGTTGACAGAGACGAACACCTCCTCTGCTTTTTGTTCCGTTCCTCATTCTTGGGGTGTTGAGGGTGCAGACCCCTCTTTTGTAACTGCTTCATGCTGTGGTGGGAGCCCTGATACGTGGGGGAAGGGGCAAAACGTCTGCCCACCAGCCTCCAGGTGAGGTTGATTGTCCCAAAGCCTCCTGCATCACTTCTCGTCTGCCTGAGCACCAGCATTGGAAGTGTTATAGATTCTAATGACCTTTAAGAGTCCAGGAAAGAAATGCGCAGAGATGCTGTGGTGGCAGGTTTCACCCCACCCCACATTTGTTCGGTGACATTAGGCTGACGTTTTTTGCCAGCCTAGATGCTCTGACCAGTAGTCTGTGCTTTCTTTAATTAGGTCCCTGAATTAATGTACAAACAGCACCATGTGTCAGAGCCCTGCCTGTGCAACACACAGACAGTCCAGGGTCAGTGGTGATCCAGGACCATGACGTCCACTGAGTCAACGGCCTTTAGAAGTAGCCAGCAGTCCAGCCGGTCATATTGGCCACCATCACCGCGGTGTCTGTAGGGTTTTCTATGGTGAAAGCATGATATACGTTTCCCCCGCCAAGCTTATTAGCTCCCCTCTGGGTGCAGTAAGTCCTGCAAGCAGTAGTCTGCTCTTTCGGGGCACAGTCTTGTTGTTTTCTGAGAGAAACTCCAGGTCAAGTGATGGTCACACGAGTCATCTTGGGGGACTGTTGCCCCCATTTGTCTCTCTGGAGGTTGGAGTGGGAGGGCCTCCTCACTCGAGGTCAGTGGGTCCACAGAGCAACCCCTGCAACTTCAGGACATGGTGGGTGGTTAGGATCACCACGTGGGGTCCTATTCCCTTAGGAGGGAGCTGGCCTTGTGGGCTGCTGATTTCCAGCTTTTTAGATACCCCAGTATCCTGGCCTGATGAGTCGGTGGGCAAAGCCCTTGGTGACCATAGTTTATCATACCTGAAGGGCATTCTTGTGTTGCTCCATTTCAAGTGGTCCCAGTTTTTGTACTAAGTCTCCAAGGGCGATTAACCTTTGACCGGGTATGTAAAGGTCAAAGGGTTTAGCTAAATTAGCGAGTTCCTGGGCAAGGATCTGAATTGACTGCTCTTTCCATTCTTGAAAGGCTGCGTCTGGATTGTATTCAAAAGGATCATCATCTTTTCGTGTCAGTGTTTCATGTAGAGGCCCAGCTATTATACTGTAGTTAGGGATCCAGATGCAGAAAACCTTGGCCTCCCCAGGAACCCTTAAGCTGTCTTCTAGTTTTAGAAGAGGTAAGGCTGCAAATGGCTTCTTCCCTATCCTGGGATGCGTTTCTCCAAATATCTGTGAGAATGAAGCCCAGGCAAGTCACCTGAGCCTGGGATATTTGAGCCTTTTTCTTGGACACCTTCTATCCTTTCTTGGCTAGGTAGTTCCGAGGCGTCTTTAGTAGGCCTGGCAATCAGAATGTCATCTGCATATTGAAGGAGGGTTCCCTTTTACAGAGGTAGAACGTTTAGGTTTTTAGAGGACATTTCCCCAATGATGGTGTGGGGATTTTTGAACCATTGGGGCAGGACGGCCCAGCATTATTGCTTGTGTTGCATGTTGTGTCCTGCCACTCACAAGCCAAAAATTCTTGTGACTCTGAGATGAATGGAATACAGAAGAAGGCATCATTGAAGTGTAATACAGAATGCCAAGGCCTGGTGGATGGTAGAATGAGCAGCAGTGTGTAGGAAATAGGAGCTACTTGATGTATATCCTCGGTGGCTTCACTGACTGTCCTGATGTTCTTTCCCAGGTCTCCAGCAGCCCATGGGGTTCTCGTGGTTAGGCCAATCCCAGGATATGGAGCTCACCTGGGCTGCATCCCGCACCCCACAGCCCACGGGGCTCTCGTATTCAAGTCCTTCCAAGGGTATGGAGATCACCTGTGCAGCTACCCAGCAGCCCATGGGACTCTCATAGTCAGGCCCCTCCCAGGATACGGAGCTCCCCTGGGCTGGTACCCCAGCAGGGCTGGACACACAGGAACTGTGCACATAGCCCACCTTGCAGAGAACCCCCAGCTCACCTGTCGCTCACAGCTGACACAGAACACCTCCGAGCAGGACTTGAACTAACAAACAGCAGCTCTGACAGGTCTGTGACCCTGGCTATCACTCTGTGCAGCCTCTCTCTGCCTGGTCTTCCAGACACTTCCACTGCAGCCAGGGCTCCAGGCCTCTGTCTCCACCCACCATCACTCCTCTCCCTGACTCCTGGGTTCCTCTCATTAGGATAGGGTCTTCTTGAAGTTGTTTTCCACTCATGGACCAGATAAAATGATAAGAAAACAAGCCGCAGCTGCAGCCCTTTGTCTATCCTAACTCTCAAGGCCCACACCTTTTCCTTGGGACTGACCCGTTTAGCAAGGTTCATTTTCTGCAACTGTGAGCCCCTGAGGGGTGAGGATTGGCTGATTTGGGCAGCCTGACACTGCTTGCCAGCCCCCCACACAGGTGTGCCTGGGTTGAGGTCAATATAAACACCTCTCCAGTCAGCAAGAGCCCCTGTAGCTGTGACTGACGCCATATTCTCTGCCCCATCAGCAGTTTCGGGGCTGGGGTGGTGGGAGGGAGGGACGGGCCGTGGCTTTGTGGGTGGCCCAGTGTGAGTGGGGCTCTGCTGGACTTTCTGCAGGAGTTGCCAGGCTGCCACCTGCTAAAGAAGAGGATGTGTCACCCATACCTGCCACTGGAATTTCTCCCCAGGCAGAGGTGAGGAAGTAAAAAAGCAGTGGGGGCTGTGGCAGGAGGGGTATCTCAGGCAGGGAAATGAAAAGATTCCAGAAGAGCATCTGGGGCCAGGACCCTCCTGGCTGGCCTGCAGGCACCAAGTCGGCCTGCGTGCTCTCGCTAGTGTGGCTCCACAGCCCTTCCTGTAGGCTTGCAAGTGCTTGTACATATTCAGGTGTTTTACCTGGAAAGGGTGGGAAGAGTTCAGCTGCAGCAGGACTTGGGCTCAGCTCACATTTACTCACAGACGCCTCAACACTGTCCCCCAGCTTTGCAATGAGGATGCTCCTTGTGGGGGAGAGCGCTGCTGACGGCATGGGAGACGATTTCCCACCTCTGACCAACTTAAGAATTTTTTACCACTGGAGCAAATGCCCTGATACGATTTTCCTCTGCATAACCGGTGAGTTCTGTTTTTTTTTCTTTCTTTTTTTCTTTTTGGTTCAAGTTAGATTTTATTTATTCCTCTTTTTTTTAATTTGGAGATATAAACATGGAAATAATGCATTAATATAAAGACGTCTATGTGAAGGGAAAAACTTTTTTTCTGTTTTATTTTATTAAATGTTATTTATTTATTTTTAATTTTTTTAAATTTATTACTTTTATACAGCAGGTTCATATTGGATATATGTTTTATACATATAAGTGTGCACATGTGAATCCCAGTCTCCCAATCCATGCCACCACCACCCTCACATGGCGTTCCCTCCTTGGTGTCCATATGTTTGTTCTCTACATCTGTCTCTATCTCTGCCCTGCAAACTGGTTCATCTGTACAATTTTTCTAGGTTCCACATATATGCATTAATATACAATATTTGTTTTTCTCTTTCTGACTTACTTCACTCTGTATGACAGTCTCTAGATCCATCGAGGTCTCTACAAATGACCCAATTTCATTCCTATGTATGGCTGAGTAATATTCCGTTGTATATATGTATCACGTCTTTATCCATTCGTCTGTCTGTGGGCAATTAGGTTGCTTTCATTACCTGTCTATTGTAAATAGTGCTGCAGTGAACATTGTGGTGAATGTGTCTTTTTGATTTATGGTTTTCTCTGGGTATATGCCCAGTAGTGGGATTGCTGGATTATATGGTAATTCTATTTTTAGTTTTTTAAGGAACCTCCATACTGTTCTCCATAGAGACTGTATCGATTTACATTCCCAACATTAGTGGAAGAAGGTTCCTTTTCTCCACACCCTCTCCAGCATTTGTTGTTTGTAGATTTTCTGATGATGCCCATTCTAACAGGTGTGACATGATACCTCATTGTAGTTTCGATTTCCATTTCTCTAATAATTAGTGATGTTCAGCAGATTTTCATGTGTGTACTGGCCATCTCTATGTCTTCTTGGAAGAAATGTCTATTTAGATCTTCCATTTTTGTATTGGGTTGTTTGTTTTATTACTGTTGAGCTGCATGAGCTGTTTATATATATTGGAGATTAATCATTTGTCCATTGATTCGTTTGCAAATATTTTCTGCCATTCTGAGGGTTGTCTTTTCGTCTTGTTTGTAGTTTCCTTTGCTTTGCAAAAGCTTTTACGTTTCAGTAGGTCCCATCTGTTTAGTTTTCTTTTTTATTTCATTACTATAGGAGGTGGATCAAAAAAGATCTTGCTGTGATTTACGTCAGAGTATCCTTCGTAAGTTTTCCTCTCAGAGTTTTATACTGTCTGGTCTTACATTAAAGTCTCTAATTCATTTTGAATATATTTTTATGTATGGTGTTGGGGAGTGTTCTAATTTCATTCTTTTACATGTAGTTCTCCATATTTCCCAGCAACAATGATTGAAGAGACTGTCTTATCTCCATTGTATAGTCTTGCTTCCTTTGTCATAGATTAGTTGACCATAAGTGTGTAGGTTTATCCTTGGGCTTTTTTTTTTTCCTTTTACACGTTTATTGAAGTATAATTGCTTTACAATGGAGTGTTCGTTTCTGCTGTATAAAAAAGTGAATCAGTTATACATATACAAATATCACCAGATCCCCTCCCTCTTGCATCTCCCTCCCACACTCCATATCCCACCCCTTTATGTGGTCACAAAGCACCGAGCTGATCTCCCTGTTCTATGTGGCTGATTCTCAGTAGCTATCGGTGTTACATTTGGTAATGTATTTATGTCCATGGCACTCTCTCACTTCGTCCCAGCTTACCCATCCCCCTTCCGGTGACCTCAAGTCCTTTCTCTATGTCTGTGTCCTTAATCCTGTCCTGCCACTAGGTTCTTCAAAATCTTTTTTTTTCTTGATTAGATTCCATATATCTCTGTTAACATACAGTATTTGTTTTTCCCTTTCTGACTTACTTCACTGTGTAGGACAGATTCTAAGTCCATCCACCTCAGTACAAATAACTCAGTTTTGCTTCTTTTTATGGTTGAGTAATATTTGATTGTATATATGTGCCAGATCTTCTTTATCCATTCATCTGTCGATGGACACTTAGGTTGCTTCCATGTCCTGGCTAATGCAAATAGAGCTGCAATGAACATTTTTGTACATAACTCTTTTTGAATTATGGTTTTCACAAGGCAAATGCCCAGTAGTTGGATTGTTGTGTCGTATGGTACTTCTATTGTTAGTTATTTAAAGGAACCTCCGTACTGTTCTCCCTAGTGCTCATATCAATTTACATTCCCACCCACAGTGCAAGTGTGTTCCCTTTTCTCCAATAAAGGTCTCTCCAGCATTTATTGTTTTGTAGATTTTTTTGATGATTGCCACTCTGACTGCTGTGAGGTGATACCTCAGGGTAGTTTTGATTTGCATTTCTCTAATGATTAGTGATGTTCTACATCCTTTCATGTGTTTCTTGGTAATCTGTATATCTTCTTTGGAGAAATGTCTATTTAGGTCTTCTGCCCGTTTTTGGATTGGATTGTTTGTTTTTGTGATATTGAGCTACATACGGTGCTTGTAAAGTTTGGAGATTAATCCTTTGTCAATTGCTTCATTTGAAAATATTCTCTCCCATTCTGAGGGTTGTTTTTGCATCTTGTTTATGTTTTCCTGTACTGTGTAAAAGCTTTTAAGTTTCATTAGGTCCCATTTGTTGATTTCTGTTTTTATTTCCATTTCTCTAGGAGGTGGGTCCAAAAGGATCTTGCTGTGATTTATGTCATAGCGTGTTCTGCCTATGGTTTCCTCTAAGTGTTTTATAGTGTCTGGTCTTATATTTAGATCTCTAATCAATTTAGAGTCTATTTTTGTGTATGGTGTTATGGAGTGTTCTAATTTCATTCTTTTATGTGTAGGGGTCCAGTTTTCCCAGCACCAATTACTGAAGAGACTGTCTTTTCTCCATTGTATATCCTTAGCTCCTTTGTCATAGATGAGATAGCCATAGGTATGTAGGTTTATCTCTGGGCTTTCTGTCCTGTTCCATTGATCTGTGTTTATGCCAATCTACATACACTTGATTCCATTATGGAGATATATAAATACATAAGTTTCAAGGTTATTACCATTCAGATATATTCCTCTTCAGTGAATAGGTTGTTTTGTGTCCAGTTTATTGAGAAAGGAGTAGGTCTTGTCTATTACATATTTGGTATATGGAATGGGATCTGTGCTCATTTCAAACTCTGCTTTTACACATCACCCCATGTCACCTTTCCCCTTAGGGAGGCATAAGTGTGTTTTCTAAATGTGTAACTCTGTTCTCTTTTGAACTTCAGTTCATGTGTAGCCATGTTTACATTTCCTCTATAAGTGATATATTACAATAAGTTTCTTTTTCTTTGTGGCTCATTTCACTTAGCATCATCGTACCTAAAGCCAATCATTATGCTGCTATTGGCCTTATGACATTGATTTTATGTCTGAGTTACTTTCCTTTGTATATAAGTACCACAACATCTATATCCATTTTTTTTTTCCTTTCCTGGGATATATAAAGTGTACCGAAGTCGAGGTTCTTGTAAACAGAGCAGACCTAAAATTTGGGCTGGCTGTGTGTTGTGGATTTTTAGTTTTCCCAAAATACACGCCCATGAGTGGAAGTGTGCTATACTCTGTAGCTCTGTTTTAGAAAACAACATACAGTTCTCCAGAGAGGCTGTTGGCAATTTACATCCTGTCCATCGGCGTAACCAGGCTCCCTTTTCTCCATGGCCTGTCCTGCATTTGTGGCTTTTACACTATATGTGGATGGCTCTTTGGACTGGAGGTAAGGGACACTTCTCTGTAGTGTGGATTTGCAATGCCTGATGGCTTGCTTAGCCAAAAAGGGCATATGCATTTTTTCCCGAATATATTCAAGAAAATACACATAATCCCTTTTCAGCCAAGGGCATCATTGTCAAAATTCTGTCGCTTTTCATGTGCTTTAAAGACGACTCCAATCTACCTCTTGAAATCTGTTTCCTTCAATTCTGCCTTGCATTCAAATCCTCTTCACTGCCTTTCCTCAATATATTTCTGGATGATAGTTGTCCTTTATAATTCTGCAAGTTTGTGAATTGCTGTGCCCCTGATTTCCATTTTTCAACTCGCCTCTTTGTGAGCTGGCTGCAATACCGCAGGATGGCTTTAGGCCCTAGTCCTTTTCCGGGGCTTCAGGCTGAGCCTTTGGTTAATTATTCTTCCTGATGGGAAACTAGAGTGACATGTACCCATCCAAACACTTACAGCTAATCTCTCATTTATTTCCCCTCTTCCTGTTCATCCTCTGCACAGTTTGCAAACTGTGCATAACAGGAGGGTAAAGGCACTGACACTCCAAGTGGGGAGATTTTGAGTAATGCAGATGGAATGGCGAAGCCAAGCACGACAAAAGGAAAAATGAGGTACCTTTTAGAAAACTTTCCCAATTACACAGTGTACCATCCACTGGGTTTCCCATGCATGTTTTAACTGGAGGAAGATTCCCTTAAACCTGGAGAGTTGGGACCACTAGTATGGGTAGCACACAGTATTGCTCTAAGTGGTGTTCTTTTGTTCACACAACCTCAGCAATCTTGTCAGCCCCAAGAGTCCAGTCTTATGTCTCATCCAGCTGTGGGTGTAAAGGTGGTCAATCTAGCTTGCATCACAGGCCCTGAACTTAATTTTTAAGACTTTCTATCTGTTTTTGCATTTTGCTTTTGAAATTTATTTTTATAAGTGGGTTTAACTGAATTTCAGTGCTCTGTCCATGCCGTTATACACACACATGATTCCTTTATGGAGACATGAGAATATATATGTTTTAAAATACTTAGAGTCAGACATATTCCTCTGCAATGAATAGGGGGTGTTGAGTCCAGTTCATTGTGCCGGGAGTAGGTGTTGTCTTTTACATGCATAGTTTATATAACGGTATCTGTGCTAATTTAAAACTCTGCTTTTATGCATTACCCCACCTAGGCTTTCCCATTAAGCAGGCAGAAGATGTTTTCTAAATGTGTGACTCTGTTGTGTTTGTAATTCAGTTCATGTGTAGTCATGTGTACATTCCCGCTATGAGTGATAACTTATGATAAGATTAGTTACTCTGTAATCTTTCCTAACTCAGTTCATGTGTAGCCATGTTTACAGGACATTCATAAGTGATATCTTATGATAAGTTTCTTTTTCTGTGTGACTTATTTCACTTAGAATCATCGTACCTGAATCCACTCTTTTTGCTGCTACTGGCCTTATGACATTGATTTCATGGCTGAGTGATATTCCATCGTACGTAAGTACCACAATATCCTGAACCATTTTTGTCTTTCCTGGGATACTTAAGGTGTACCCAAGTTGAGGTTCTTGTAAGCAGTGCAGCGCTAAATTTTAGGGTGGCTCTGACTTATTGATTTTCAGTTTTCCCAAGGTATATTACCTAGAGTGGAACTGCCCTTGGCTGTGTAGCTCTGTTGTTTACTTCTTTTAGGGAACACAATGCACTCCTCCAGAGAGTCATTTGGCAACTTACATCCCGCCCATCAGCATAACGAGGCTCCCTGATCTCCAGGGCCTGTCTTGCCTTTCTGGTTTTTACACATTTTGTGGATGTCCCTTTTGACTGGTGGGAAGGGATACTTCTTTGTAGTGCAGATTTGCATTGCTGCTTGCTTGCTTGGCCAAAAATGGCGTATGCATTTTCTCCTGAATATACTCAGGAGAAAACGCATACGCCCTTTTTGGCCAAGTGCATCATTGTCGAAGTTGTGCCCCTCTTCCTGTGCTTGAAATGTGATTCCAACGTACCTCTTGAAATCTGTTTCCTGCTATTCTGCCTCGTTTTAAAGTCCGCCTCTCTGCCTTCCCTCAAAAGATTTTTGGACGATAGTTGTCCTCTATTACTCTGCCAGTTTGTAAATTGCTGTGCCACTGAGCTCCATTTTTCAACTCGTTTTTGTGAGCTGACAGCAAATCCAAAATTATGGTTCAAAACCTATACTGGTTCCCGGCGTGTGGCTGAGACATTGGTTAATTCTACTTCCTGCTGGGCAATTAAAGTGACATGTACCTGTCCAAATGCCTAACAGCTACTCTCTCATTGGTTCTCCCTCTTCACTTTCATCCTCTGCCAAATTGGCAACCTGTGCGAACCAGGAGGTTTTACGGGCTACCGCTGCAAGTTGGGAGATTGATAGTAAAGCCATTGGAAGGTCAAACTGGAGCACAAGGAGAGGGACTATAACTTGAGTTTTAGAAACTTTTCGTATTCACAGTGTGTCCATTCTCTAGGTTTCCTGTAAATGTTATGGCTGTAGTAATATTCCCTTACACAAGGAGAGTTGGGACACATGGAATGGGTGCCACATATTATTGCTTTAAATGGTCTGCATTTGCTCACCCAGTCTCACCAAACCTCTCCGTCTCAAGTGTCCAGCTTTATGCCACATCCAGCTCTCGTTGTAGGTAGGGTCATTCCAGGTTTCATCAGAGCCCCTGAAGGAATTGTAAAGATTTTCCCTTTTTTTTTTTGTTTTGTTTTGTATTGGAAATTTATTTTTTTACTGGGTTTGAGCTGATTCTCACTGCCATGTTTATGCCAGTTTAGACACACTTGATTCCCTTATGGTGACATATCAATACATAGGTTTTAAGATTCTTACTAGTCAGATATATACCTCTGCGCAGAATATTGGGTTTTGCATCCCTTTCATTGATGTAGGTGTAGGTCTTGTCTATTCCGTATTTTGATTTTGGAATGGTACTTGTACTAATATCAAACTCTGGTTCTATGCATCACCCCACCTCTCCTTCCTACTTAAGCAGGCATAAGTGTGTTTTCTAAATGTGAGACACTCTTCCCTTTCCTAACTCAGTTCATGTGTAGCCATGTTACAGAAAATTCATAAGTGCTATCTTATGATAAGTTTGTTTTTCTGTGTGACTTATTTCACTTAGAATCATCGTACCTGAATCCATTCATTTTCCCTTTACTGGCATTATGACATTGATTTCATGGCTGAGGGATAATCCATCATACATAAGTACCACAATTTTTTGAATCATTTTTATCTATCCTGGGATATTAGAGAGTACCCAATTTGAGATTCCTGTAAGCAGTGCAGCCCTAAATTTTGGGGTGGCTCTATCTTATTGATTTTCAGTTTTCCCAAGGTATATTCCCTAGACTGGAACTCCCGTTGGGTCTGTAGCTCTGTTGTTTACTTCTTTTAGGGAACACAGTGCACTCCTCCAGAGAGGCAGTTGGCAATTTACATCCCGCCCCTCAGCATAAAAAGGCTCCATGTTCTCCAGGGCCTCTCTAGGATTTCTGGTTTTTACACATTTTGTGGATGTCCCTTTTGACTGGTGGGAAGTGATACTATTTGCTGTGCAGATTTGCATTGCCCACTTGCTTGCTTGGCCAAAACGGGCGTATGCGTTTTCTCCTGAATATATTCAGGAGAAAACGCATACGCCCTTTTTGGCCAAGTGCATTATTTTCGAAGTTGTGCCCCTCTTCCTGTGCTTTACAGGTGATTCCAACGAACCACTTGAAATCTGTTTCCTGCTATTCTGCCTCGCTTAGAAGGTCGCCTCGTTGCCTTCCCTTAACAGATTTTTTGGACGATAGTTATCCTTTATTACTGTGCCAGTTTGTAAATTGCTGTGCCCTTGAGCTCAATTTACTAACTCGTTTTTTGTGAGCTGACCACAAGTCCAAAATTATGGTTGAGGACCTATACTTGTTCAAGGCGGGTGGCTGAGACTTTGGTTAATTCTTCTTCCTGCCGGGAATTTAGAGTGACATGTGCCCATCCAAATGCCAAACAGCTACTCTTTCATTGGTTCCCCCTTTTCCCTTTCATCCTCTTCCAAATTGGCAACCTGAGAAAACCAGGAGGTTAAAGGGGCTGTCTCTCCAAGTTGGGAGATTGATAGTTAAGCAGTTGGAATGTCAAACCGGAGCACCAGGATAGGGACAATTAGTTGGGTTTTAGAAACATTTCGTTTTCACTGTGTGTCCATTCTCTTGGTTTCCTGTACATGTTATAGCTGTAGTAATATTCCCTTCAACCTGGAGACTTGGGACCCATGGAACGGGTGCCATGCATTACTGCTCTAAAGGGTATGCTTTTGCTCACCCAATCTCACCAATCCTCTCAGTCCCATGTGTCCAGCCTTATGCCACATCCAGCTGTCATTGTAGATAGGGTCATTCCAGGTTTCATCAGAGACCCTGAAGGAATTGTAAAGAATTTCCCTGTTTTTTGTTTTGTTTTTGAAATTCCTTTTTATAGTGGGTTTGAGCTGATTCTCACTGCCATCTTTATGCCAGTCTACACACACTTGATTCCCTACGGAGACATATCAATACATAGGTTTTAAGATTCTTACTAGTCAGATATATTCCTCTGCGGGAAATATCGGTCTTTGAGTCCCTTTCACTGAGGAAGGTGTAGGTCTTGTCTATTCCATACTTGGTTTTTGGAACGGTACCTGTGCTTATATCAACCTCTGGTTTTATGCATCACCCCACCTCTCCTTCCTCCTTAAGCAGGCATAAGATTGTTTTCTAAATGTGAGACTCTCTTCTCTTTCCTAACTCAGTTCGTGTGTAGCCATGTTTACAGGATCTTCATAAGTGATATCTTATGATAATTTCTTTTTCTGTGTGACTTATTTCACTTAGAATCATCGTACCTGAATCCACTCATTTTGCTGCTACTGGTCATATGATATTGATTTCATGGCTGAGGGATATTCCCTCGTACGTAAGTACCACAACTTTTTCAACTATTTTTATATTTCCTGGGATATTAAGGTGTACCCAAGTTGAGGTTCTTCTAAGCAGTGCATTCCTAAATTTAGGGGTGGCTCTGTCTTATTGATTTTCAGTTTTCCCAAGGTATATTCCCTAGACTGGAAGTGCCCTTGGCTCTGTAGCTCTATTGTTTACTTGTTTTAGAGAACACAATGCACTCCTCCAGAGAGACAGTTGGCAATTTACATCCTGCCCATCAGCATAACAAGGCTCCCTGTTCTCCAGGGCCTGTCTTGAATTTGTGGTTTTTACCCTTTTGTGGATATCCCTTTGGACCGGTGGGAAGTGATACTTCTTTGTAGTGCAGACTTACATTGTCCGCTTGCTTGCTTGGCCAAAATGGGCGTATGCGTTTTCTCCTGAATATACTCAGGAGAAAATGCATACGCCCTTTATAGACAAGTGCATCATTGTCAAAGTTGTGCCCCTCTTCCTGTGCTTTAAAGGCGATTCCAACGTACCTCTTGAAATCTGTTTCCTGCTATTCTGCCTCACTTTCAAGTCCGCCTCGTTGCCTTCCCTCAACAGATTTTTGGATGATAGTTGTCCTTTATTACTCTGCCAGTTTGTGAATTGCTCTGCCCTATAGCTCCATTTTTTAACTCGTTTTTTGTGAGCTGAATGCAAGTCCCATATTTTGGTTTAGGACCTATACTGGTTCCCGGTGGGTGGCTGAGACTTTGTTTAATTCTTCTTCCTCCCGGGAAATAAGAGTGACATGTGCCCGTCCAAATGCCTAACAGCTACTCTCTCTTTGGTTCTCCCTCTTCCCTTTCATCCTTTGCCAAATTGGCAACCTGTGCGTACCAGGAGGTTAAAGGTGCTGTCTCTCCAATTTGGGAGATTGATAGTAAAGCAGTTAGAAAGTGAAACTGGAGCACCAGGAGAGGGACTATTCGTTGAGATTTAGAAACCTTTTGTATTCACAGTGTGTCCATTCTCTAGGTTTCCCATACATGTTACAGCTGTAGTAATATTCCCTACAACCTGGGGAGTTGGGACCCATGGAATGGGTGACATGCATTATTGCTTTAAAGGGTCTGCTTTTGCTCACGAATCTCACCAGTCCTCTCAGTCCCATGTGTCCAGCCTTATGCCACCTCCAGCTGTCGTTCTAGATAGGGTCATTCCAAGTTTCATCAGAGACCCTGAAGGAATTGTAAAGAATTTCCCTGTTTTTTGTTTTGTTTTTGAAATTCCTTTTTATAGTGGGTTTGAGCTGATTCTCACTGCCATCTTTATGCCAGTCTACACACACTTGATTCCCTACGGAGACATATCAATACATAGGTTTTAAGATTCTTACTAGTCAGATATATTCCTCTGCGGGAAATATCGGTCTTTGAGTCCCTTTCACTGAGGAAGGTGTAGGTCTTGTGTATTCCATACTTGGTTTTTGGAACGGTACCTGTGCTTATATCAACCTCTGGTTTTATGCATCACCCCACCTCTCCTTCCTCCTTAAGCAGGCATAAGATTGTTTTCTAAATGTGAGACTCTCTTCTCTTTCCTAACTCAGTTCATGTGTAGCCATGTTTACAGGATCTTCATAAGTGATATCTTATGATAATTTCTTTTTCTGTGTGACTTATTTCACTTAGAATCATCGTACCTGAATCCACTCATTTTGCTGCTACTGGTCATATGATATTGATTTCATGGCTGAGGGATATTCCCTCGTACGTAAGTACCACAACTTTTTCAACTATTTTTATATTTCCTGGGATATTAAGGTGTACCCAAGTTGAGGTTCTTCTAAGCAGTGCATTCCTAAATTTAGGGGTGGCTCTGTCTTATTGATTTTCAGTTTTCCCAAGGTATATTCCCTAGACTGGAAGTGCCCTTGGCTCTGTAGCTCTATTGTTTACTTGTTTTAGAGAACACAATGCACTCCTCCAGAGAGACAGTTGGCAATTTACATCCTGCCCATCAGCATAACAAGGCTCCCTGTTCTCAAGGGCCTGTCTTGAATTTGTGGTTTTTACCCTTTTGTGGATATCCCTTTGGACCGGTGGGAAGTGATACTTCTTTGTAGTGCAGACTTACATTGTCCGCTTGCTTGCTTGGCCAAAATGGGCGTATGCGTTTTCTCCTGAATATACTCAGGAGAAAATGCATACGCCCTTTATAGACAAGTGCATCATTGTCAAAGTTGTGCCCCTCTTCCTGTGCTTTAAAGGCGATTCCAACGTACCTCTTGAAATCTGTTTCCTGCTATTCTGCCTCACTTTCAAGTCCGCCTCGTTGCCTTCCCTCAACAGATTTTTGGATGATAGTTGTCCTTTATTACTCTGCCAGTTTGTGAATTGCTCTGCCCTATAGCTCCATTTTTTAACTCGTTTTTTGTGAGCTGAACGCAAGTCCCATATTTTGGTTTAGGACCTATACTGGTTCCCGGTGGGTGGCTGAGACTTTGTTTAATTCTTTTTCCTCCCGGGAAATAAGAGTGACATGTGCCCGTCCAAATGCCTAACAGCTACTCTCTCTTTGGTTCGCCCTCTTCCCTTTCATCCTTTGCCAAATTGGCAACCTGTGCGTACCAGGAGGTTAAAGGTGCTGTCTCTCCAATTTGGGAGATTGATAGTAAAGCAGTTAGAAAGTGAAACTGGAGCACCAGGAGAGGGACTATTCGTTGAGATTTAGAAACCTTTTGTATTCACAGTGTGTCCATTCTCTAGGTTTCCCATACATGTTACAGCTGTAGTAATATTCCCTACAACCTGGGGAGTTGGGACCCATGGAATGGGTGACATGCATTATTGCTTTAAAGGGTCTGCTTTTGCTCACGAATCTCACCAGTCCTCTCAGTCCCATGTGTCCAGCCTTATGCCACCTCCAGCTGTCGTTCTAGATAGGGTCATTCCAAGTTTCATCAGAGAGCCTGAAGGAATTGTAAAGAATTTCGCGGTTTTTTTGTTTTGTTTTTGAAATTCCTTTTTATAGTGGGTTTGAGCTGATTCTCGCTGCCATCTTTATGCCAGTCTACACACACTTGATTCCCTTACGGAGACATATCAATACATAGGTTTTAAGATTCTTACTAGTCAGATATATTCCTCTGCGGGAAATATGTGGTTTTCAGTCCCTTTCACTGAGGAAGGTGAAGGTCTTGTCTATTCCATACTTGGTTTTTGGAACGGTACCTGTGCTTATATCAAACTCTGGTTTTATGCATCACCCCACCTCTCCTTCCCCCTTAAGCAGGCATAAGAGTGTTTTCTAAATGTGAGACTCTCTTCTCTTTCCTAACTCAGTTCATGTGTTGCCATGTTTACAGGATCTTCATAAGTGATATCTTATGATAAGTTTCTTTTTCTGTGTGACTTATTTCACTTAGAATCATCGTACCTGAATCCACTCATTTTGCTGCTACTGGTATTATGATATTGATTTCATGGCTGAGGGATATTCCCTCGTACGTAAGTACCACAACTTTTTCAACCATTTTTATATTTCCTGGGATATTAAGGTTTACCCAAGTTGAGGTTCTTGTAAGCAGTGCATTCCTAAATTTTGGGGTGGCTCTGTCTTATTGATTTTCAGTTTTCCCAAGGTATATTCCCTAGACTGGAAGTGCCCTTGGCTCTATAGCTCTGTTGTTTACTTGTTTTAGGGAACACAATGCACTCCTCCAGAGAGGCAGTTGGCAATTTACATCCCGCCCATCAGCATAACAAGGCTCCCTGTTCTCCAGGGCCTGTCTTGAATTTCTGGTTTTTACCCTTTTTATGGATGTCCGTTTGGACCGGTGGGAAGTGATACTCCTTTGTAGTGCAGACTTACATTGTCCGCTTGCTTGCTTGGCCAAAATGGGCGTATGTGTTTTCTCCTGAATATACTCAGGAGAAAACGCATACGCCCTTTTTGGACAAGTGCATCATTGTCGAAGTTGTGCCCCTCTTCCTGTGCTTTAAAGGTGATTTCAACGTGCCTCTTGAAATTACTTTCCTGCTATTCTGCCTCACTTTCAAGTCCGCCTCGTTGCCTTCCCTCAACAGATTTTTGGATGATAGTTGTCCTTTATTACTCTGCCAGTTTGTGAATTGCTCTGCCCTATAGCTCCATTTTTTAACTCGTTTTTTGTGAGGTGAACGCAAGTCCCATATTTTGGTTTAGGACCTATACTGGTTCCCGGTGGTGGCTGAGACGTTGGTTAATTCTTCTTCCTCCCGGGAAATAAGAGTGACATGTGCCCGTCCAAATGCCTAACAGCTACTCTCTCTTTGGTTCTCCCTCTTCCCTTTCATCCTTTGCCAAATTGGCAACCTGTGCGAACCAGGAGGTTAAAGGTGCTGTCTCTCCAAGTTGGGAGATTGATAGTAAAGCAGTTAGAAAGTGAAACTGGAACACCAGGAGAGGGACTATTCGTTGAGATTTAGAAACCTTTCGTATTCACAGTGTGTCCATTCACTAGGTTTCCCATACATGTTATAGGTGTAGTAATATCCCCTACAACCTGCAGAGTTGGGACCCATGGAATGGGTGCCATGCATTATTGCTTTAAAGGGTCTGCATTTGTTCACGAATCTCACCAATCCTCTCAGTCCTATGTGTCCAGCCTTATGCCACCTCCAGCTGTCGTTCTAGATAGGGTCATTCCTAGTTTCATCAGAGACCGTGAAGGAATTGTAAAGAATTTCGCTGTTTTTTTGTTTTGTTTTTGAAATTCCTTTTTATAGTGGGTTTGAGCTGATTCTCGCTGCGATCTTTATGCCAGTCTACACACACTTGATTCCCTTACGGAGACATATCAATACATAGGTTTTAAGATTCTTACTAGTCAGATATATTCCTCTGCGGGAAATATGGGTTTTGAGTCCCTTTCACTGAGGAAGGTGTAGGTCTTGTCTATTCCACAGTTGGCTTTTGGAACGGTACCTGTGCTTATATCAACCTCTGGTTTTATGCATCACCCCACATCTCCTTCCCCCTTAAGCAAGCATAAGGGTGTTTTCTAAATGTGAGACTCTCTTCTCTTTCCTAACTCAGTTCATGTGTAGCCATGTTTACAGGATCTTCATAAGTGATATCTTATGATAAGTTTCTTTTTCTGTGTGACTTACATCACTTAGAATCATCGTACCTGAATCCACTCATTTTGCTGCTACTGGTCTTATGACATTGTTTTCATGGCTGAGGCATATTCCATCATACGTAAGTCCCACAATTTTTTGAACCATTTTTATCTTTCCTGGGATACTTAAGTTGCACCCAAGTTGAGGTTCTTGTAAGCAGTGCAGCCCTAAATTTTGGGGTGGCTCTGTCTTATTGATTTTCAGTTTTCCCATGGTATATTCCCTAGACTGGAAGTGCCCTTGGCTCTGTAGCTCTGTTGTTTACTTGTTTTAGGGAACACAATGCACTCCTCCAGAGAGGCAGTTGGCAATATACATCCCGCCCATCAGCATAACAAGGCTCCCTGTTCTCCAGGGCATGTCTTGAATTTCTGGTTTTTATCCTTATTGTGGATGTCCCTTTGGACCGGTGGGAAGTGATACTTCTTTGTAGTGCAGACTTACATTGTCCGCTTGCTTGCTTGGCCAAAATGGGCGTATGCGTTTTCTCCTGAATATACTCAGGAGAAAACGCATACGCCCTTTTTGGACAAGTGCATCATTGTCGAAGTTGTGCCCCTCTTCCTGTGCTTTAAAGGCGATTCCAACATACCTCTTGAAATCTGTTTCCTGCTATTCTGCCTCATTTTCAAGTATGCCTCGTTGCCTTCCCTCAACAGATTTTTGGATGATAGTTGTCCTTTATTACTCTGCCAGTTTGTGAATTGCTCTGCCCTATAGCTCCATTTTTAACGCGTTTTTTGTGAGCTGAACTCAACTCCCATATTTTGGTTTAGGACCTATACTGGTTCCCGGTGGGTGGCTGAGACTTTGGTTAATTCTTCTTCCTCCCGGGAAATAAGAGTGATATGTGCCCGTCCAAATGCCTAACAGCTACTCTCTCTTTGGTTCTCCCTCTTCCCTTTCATCCTTTGCCAAATTGGCAACCTGTGCGAACCAGGAGGTTAAAGGTGCTGTCTCTCCAAGTTGGGAGATTGATAGTAAAGCAGTTAGAAAGTGAACCTGGAACACCAGGAGAGGGACTATTCGTTGAGATTTAGAAACCTTTCGTATTCACAGTGTGTCCATTCTCTAGGTTTCCCATACATGTTATAGCTGTAGTAATATTCCTTACAACCTGGAGAGTTGGGACCCATGGAATGTGTGCCATGCATTATTGCTTTAAAGGGTCTGCATTTGCTCACGAATCTCACCAATCCTCTCAGTCCCATGTGTCCAGCCTTATGCCACCTCCAGCTGTCGTTCTAGATAGGGTCATTCCAAGTTTCATCAGAGACCCTGACAGAATTGTAAAGAATTTCGCTGTTTTTTTGTTTTGTTTTTGAAATTCCTTTTTATAGTGGGTTTGAGCTGATTCTCGCTGCCATCTTTATGCCAGTCTACACACACTTGATTCCCTTACGGAGACATATCAATACATAGGTTTTAAGATTCTTACTAGTCAGATATATTCCTCTGCGGGAAATATCGGTCTTTGAGTCCCTTTCACTGAGGAAGGTGTAGGTCTTGTCTATTCCATACTTGGTTTTTGGAACGGTACCTGTGCTTATATCAACCTCTGGTTTTATGCATCACCCCACCTCTCCTTCCTCCTTAAGCAGGCATAAGATTGTTTTCTAAATGTGAGACTCTCTTCTCTTTCCTAACTCAGTTCATGTGTAGCCATGTTTACAGGATCTTCATAAGTGATATCTTATGATAATTTCTTTTTCTGTGTGACTTATTTCACTTAGAATCATCGTACCTGAATCCACTCATTTTGCTGCTACTGGTCATATGATATTGATTTCATGGCTGAGGGATATTCCCTCGTACGTAAGTACCACAACTTTTTCAACTATTTTTATATTTCCTGGGATATTAAGGTGTACCCAAGTTGAGGTTCTTCTAAGCAGTGCATTCCTAAATTTAGGGGTGGCTCTGTCTTATTGATTTTCAGTTTTCCCAAGGTATATTCCCTAGACTGGAAGTGCCCTTGGCTCTGTAGCTCTATTGTTTACTTGTTTTAGAGAACACAATGCACTCCTCCAGAGAGACAGTTGGCAATTTACATCCTGCCCATCAGCATAACAAGGCTCCCTGTTCTCAAGGGCCTGTCTTGAATTTGTGGTTTTTACCCTTTTGTGGATATCCCTTTGGACCGGTGGGAAGTGATACTTCTTTGTAGTGCAGACTTACATTGTCCGCTTGCTTGCTTGGCCAAAATGGGCGTATGCGTTTTCTCCTGAATATACTCAGGAGAAAATGCATACGCCCTTTATAGACAAGTGCATCATTGTCAAAGTTGTGCCCCTCTTCCTGTGCTTTAAAGGCGATTCCAACGTACCTCTTGAAATCTGTTTTCTGCTATTCTGCCTCACTTTCAAGTCCGCCTCGTTGCCTTCCCTCAACAGATTTTTGGATGATAGTTGTCCTTTATTACTCTGCCAGTTTGTGAATTGCTCTGCCCTATAGCTCCATTTTTTAACTCGTTTTTTGTGAGCTGAACGCAAGTCCCATATTTTGGTTTAGGACCTATACTGGTTCCCGGTGGGTGGCTGAGACTTTGTTTAATTCTTTTTCCTCCCGGGAAATAAGAGTGACATGTGCCCGTCCAAATGCCTAACAGCTACTCTCTCTTTGGTTCGCCCTCTTCCCTTTCATCCTTTGCCAAATTGGCAACCTGTGCGTACCAGGAGGTTAAAGGTGCTGTCTCTCCAATTTGGGAGATTGATAGTAAAGCAGTTAGAAAGTGAAACTGGAGCACCAGGAGAGGGACTATTCGTTGAGATTTAGAAACCTTTTGTATTCACAGTGTGTCCATTCTCTAGGTTTCCCATACATGTTACAGCTGTAGTAATATTCCCTACAACCTGGGGAGTTGGGACCCATGGAATTGGTGACATGCATTATTGCTTTAAAGGGTCTGCTTTTGCTCACGAATCTCACCAGTCCTCTCAGTCCCATGTGTCCAGCCTTATGCCACCTCCAGCTGTCGTTCTAGATAGGGTCATTCCAAGTTTCATCAGAGAGCCTGAAGGAATTGTAAAGAATTTCGCGGTTTTTTTGTTTTGTTTTTGAAATTCCTTTTTATAGTGGGTTTGAGCTGATTCTCGCTGCCATCTTTATGCCAGTCTACACACACTTGATTCCCTTACGGAGACATATCAATACATAGGTTTTAAGATTCTTACTAGTCAGATATATTCCTCTGCGGGAAATATGTGGTTTTCAGTCCCTTTCACTGAGGAAGGTGAAGGTCTTGTCTATTCCATACTTGGTTTTTGGAACGGTACCTGTGCTTATATCAAACTCTGGTTTTATGCATCACCCCACCTCTCCTTCCCCCTTAAGCAGGCATAAGAGTGTTTTCTAAATGTGAGACTCTCTTCTCTTTCCTAACTCAGTTCATGTGTAGCCATGTTTACAGGATCTTCATAAGTGATATCTTATGATAAGTTTCTTTTTCTGTGTGACATATTTCACTTAGAATCATCGTACCTGAATCCACTCATTTTGCTGCTACTGGTATTATGATATTGATTTCATGGCTGAGGGATATTCCCTCGTACGTAAGTACCACAACTTTTTCAACCATTTTTATATTTCCTGGGATATTAAGGTTTACCCAAGTTGAGGTTCTTGTAAGCAGTGCATTCCTAAATTTTGGGGTGGCTCTGTCTTATTGATTTTCAGTTTTCCCAAGGTATATTCCCTAGACTGGAAGTGCCCTTGGCTCTATAGCTCTGTTGTTTACTTGTTTTAGGGAACACAATGCACTCCTCCAGAGAGGCAGTTGGCAATTTACATCCCGCCCATCAGCATAACAAGGCTCCCTGCTCTCCAGGGCCTGTCTTGAATTTCTGGTTTTTACCCTTTTTATGGATGTCCGTTTGGACCGGTGGGAAGTGATACTCCTTTGTAGTGCAGACTTACATTGTCCGCTTGCTTGCTTGGCCAAAATGGGCGTATGTGTTTTCTCCTGAATATACTCAGGAGAAAACGCATACGCCCTTTTTGGACAAGTGCATCATTGTCGAAGTTGTGCCCCTCTTCCTGTGCTTTAAAGGTGATTTCAACGTGCCTCTTGAAATTACTTTCCTGCTATTCTGCCTCACTTTCAAGTCCGCCTCGTTGCCTTCCCTCAACAGATTTTTGGATGATAGTTGTCCTTTATTACTCTGCCAGTTTGTGAATTGCTCTGCCCTATAGCTCCATTTTTTAACTCGTTTTTTGTGAGGTGAACGCAAGTCCCATATTTTGGTTTAGGACCTATACTGGTTCCCGGTGGTGGCTGAGACGTTGGTTAATTCTTCTTCCTCCCGGGAAATAAGAGTGACATGTGCCCGTCCAAATGCCTAACAGCTACTCTCTCTTTGGTTCTCCCTCTTCCCTTTCATCCTTTGCCAAATTGGCAACCTGTGCGAACCAGGAGGTTAAAGGTGCTGTCTCTCCAAGTTGGGAGATTGATAGTAAAGCAGTTAGAAAGTGAAACTGGAACACCAGGAGAGGGACTATTCGTTGAGATTTAGAAACCTTTCGTATTCACAGTGTGTCCATTCACTAGGTTTCCCATACATGTTATAGGTGTAGTAATATCCCCTACAACCTGCAGAGTTGGGACCCATGGAATGGGTGCCATGCATTATTGCTTTAAAGGGTCTGCATTTGTTCACGAATCTCACCAATCCTCTCAGTCCTATGTGTCCAGCCTTATGCCACCTCCAGCTGTCGTTCTAGATAGGGTCATTCCTAGTTTCATCAGAGACCGTGAAGGAATTGTAAAGAATTTCGCTGTTTTTTTGTTTTGTTTTTGAAATTCCTTTTTATAGTGGGTTTGAGCTGATTCTCGCTGCGATCTTTATGCCAGTCTACACACACTTGATTCCCTTACGGAGACATATCAATACATAGGTTTTAAGATTCTTACTAGTCAGATATATTCCTCTGCGGGAAATATGGGTTTTGAGTCCCTTTCACTGAGGAAGGTGTAGGTCTTGTCTATTCCATAGTTGGCTTTTGGAACGGTACCTGTGCTTATATCAACCTCTGGTTTTATGCATCACCCCACATCTCCTTCCCCCTTAAGCAAGCATAAGGGTGTTTTCTAAATGTGAGACTCTCTTCTCTTTCCTAACTCAGTTCATGTGTAGCCATGTTTACAGGATCTTCATAAGTGATATCTTATGATAAGTTTCTTTTTCTGTGTGACTTACATCACTTAGAATCATCGTACCTGAATCCACTCATTTTGCTGCTACTGGTCTTATGACATTGTTTTCATGGCTGAGGCATATTCCATCATACGTAAGTCCCACAATTTTTTGAACCATTTTTATCTTTCCTGGGATACTTAAGTTGCACCCAAGTTGAGGTTCTTGTAAGCAGTGCAGCCCTAAATTTTGGGGTGGCTCTGTCTTATTGATTTTCAGTTTTCCCATGGTATATTCCCTAGACTGGAAGTGCCCTTGGCTCTGTAGCTCTGTTGTTTACTTGTTTTAGGGAACACAATGCACTCCTCCAGAGAGGCAGTTGGCAATATACATCCCGCCCATCAGCATAACAAGGCTCCCTGTTCTCCAGGGCATGTCTTGAATTTCTGGTTTTTATCCTTATTGTGGATGTCCCTTTGGACCGGTGGGAAGTGATACTTCTTTGTAGTGCAGACTTACATTGTCCGCTTGCTTGCTTGGCCAAAATGGGCGTATGCGTTTTCTCCTGAATATACTCAGGAGAAAACGCATACGCCCTTTTTGGACAAGTGCATCATTGTCGAAGTTGTGCCCCTCTTCCTGTGCTTTAAAGGCGATTCCAACATACCTCTTGAAATCTGTTTCCTGCTATTCTGCCTCATTTTCAAGTATGCCTCGTTGCCTTCCCTCAACAGATTTTTGGATGATAGTTGTCCTTTATTACTCTGCCAGTTTGTGAATTGCTCTGCCCTATAGCTCCATTTTTAACGCGTTTTTTGTGAGCTGAACTCAACTCCCATATTTTGGTTTAGGACCTATACTGGTTCCCGGTGGGTGGCTGAGACTTTGGTTAATTCTTCTTCCTCCCGGGAAATAAGAGTGATATGTGCCCGTCCAAATGCCTAACAGCTACTCTCTCTTTGGTTCTCCCTCTTCCCTTTCATCCTTTGCCAAATTGGCAACCTGTGCGAACCAGGAGGTTAAAGGTGCTGTCTCTCCAAGTTGGGAGATTGATAGTAAAGCAGTTAGAAAGTGAACCTGGAACACCAGGAGAGGGACGATTCGTTGAGATTTAGAAACCTTTCGTATTCACAGTGTGTCCATTCTCTAGGTTTCCCATACATGTTATAGCTGTAGTAATATTCCTTACAACCTGGAGAGTTGGGACCCATGGAATGTGTGCCATGCATTATTGCTTTAAAGGGTCTGCATTTGCTCACGAATCTCACCAATCCTCTCAGTCCCATGTGTCCAGCCTTATGCCACCTCCAGCTGTCGTTCTAGATAGGGTCATTCCAAGTTTCATCAGAGACCCTGACAGAATTGTAAAGAATTTCGCTGTTTTTTTGTTTTGTTTTTGAAATTCCTTTTTATAGTGGGTTTGAGCTGATTCTCGCTGCCATCTTTATGCCAGTCTACACACACTTGATTCCCTTACGGAGACATATCAATACATAGGTTTTAAGATTCTTACTAGTCAGATATATTCCTCTGCGGGAAATATGGGGTTTTGAGTCCCTTTCACTGAGGAAGGTGTAGGTCTTGTCTATTCCATAGTTGGTTTTCCGAACGGTACCTGTGCTTATATCAACCTCTGGTTTTATGCATCACCCCACCTCTCCTTCCCCATTAAGCAGGCATAAGAGTGTTTTCTAAATGTGAGACTCTCTTCTCTTTCCTAACTCAGTTCATGTGTAGCCATGTTTAAAGGATCTTCATAAGTCATATCTTATGATAAGATTCTTTTTCTGTGTGACTTATTTCACTTAGAATCATCGTACCTGAATCCACTCATTTTGCTGCTACTGGTCATATGATATTGATTTCATGGCTGAGGGATATTCCCTCGTACATAAGTACCACAACTTTTTCAACCATTTTTATGTTTCCTGGGATATTAAGGTGTACCCAAGTTGAGGTTCTTATAAGCAGTGCATTCCTAAATTTTGGGGTGGCTCTGTCTTATTGATTTTCAATTTTCCCTAGGTATATTCCCTAGACTGGAAGTGCCCTTGGCTCTGTAGCTCTGTTGTTTACTTGTTTTAGGGAACACAATGCACTCCTCCAGAGAGGCAGTTGGCAATTTACATCCCGCCCATCAGCATAACAAGGCTCCCTGTTCTCCATGGCCTGTCTTGAATTTCTAGTTTTTACCCTTTTTGTGGATGTCCCTTTGGACCGGTGGGAAGTGATACTTCTTTGTAGTGCAGACTTACATTGTCCACTTGCTTGCTTGGCCAAAATGGGCGTATGCGTTTTCTCCTGAATATACTCAGGAGAAAACGCATACGCCCTCTTTGGACAAGTGCATCATTGTCGAAGTTGTGCCCCTCTTTCTGTGCTTTAAAGGCGATTCCAACGTATCTCTTGAAATCTGTTTCCTGCTATTCTGCCTCACTTTCAAGTCCACCTCGTTGCCTTCCCTCAACAGATTTTTGGAAGATAGTTGTCCTTTATTACTCTGCCTGTTTGTGAGTTGCTCTGATCTATAGCTCCATTTTTTAACTTGTTTTTTGTGAGCTGAACGCAGGTCCCATATTTTGGTTTAGGACCTATACTGGTTCCCGGTGGGTGGCTGAGACTTTGGTTAATTCTTCTTCCTCCCGGGAAACAAGAGTGACATGTGCCCGTCCAAATGCCTAACAGCTACTCTCTCTTTGGTTCTCCCTCTTCCCTTTCATCCTTTGCCAAATTGGCAACATGTGTGAACCAGGAGGTTAAAGGTGCTGTCTCTCCAAGTTGGGAGATGGATAGTAAAGCAGTTAGAAAGTGAAACTGGAGCACCAGGAGAGGGACTATTCGTTGAGATTTAGAAACCTTTCGTATTCACAGTGTGTCCATTCACTAGGTTTCCTATACATGTTATAGCTGTAGTAATATTCCCTACTACCTGGAGAGTTGGGACCCATGGAATGGGTGCCATGCATTATTGCTTGAAATGGTCTGCATTTGATTACGAGTCTCACCAATCCTCTCAGTCCCATGTGTCCAGGCTTATGCCACCTCCAGCTGTCGTTCTAGATAGGGTCATTCCAAGTTTCATCAGAGACCCTGAGGAATTGTAAAGAATTTCCCTGTTTTTTTGTTTTGTTTTTGAAATTCCTTTTTATAGTGGGTTTGAGCTGATTCTCGCTGCCATGATTATGCCAGTCTAGAAACTCTTGATTCCCTTACAGAGACATATCAAACATAGGTTTTAAGATTCTTACTAGTCAGATGTATTCCTCTGCCGGAAATATGGGGTTTTGAGTCCCTTTCACTGAGGAAGGTGTAGGTCTTGTCTATTCCATAGTGGTTTTTGGAACGGTACCTGTGCTTATATCAAACTCTGGTTTTATGCATCACCCCACCTCTCCTTCCCCCTTAAGCAGGCATAAGATTGTTTTCTAAATGTGAGACTCACTTTTGTTCCCTAACTCAGTTCATGTGTAGCTATGTTTACAGGATCTTCATAAGTGATATTTTATGATACGTTTCTTTTTCTGTGTGACTTATTTCACTTAGAATCATCGTACCTGAATCCACTCATTTTGCTGCTACTGGTCTTATGACATTGATTTCATGGCTGATGGATATTCCATCGTACGTTATTACCACAATTTTTTGAACCATTTTTATATTTCCTGGAATATTTAAGGTGTACCCAAATTTAGGATCTTGTAAGCAGTGCATCCCTAAATTTTGGGGTGGCTCTGTCTTATTGATTTTCAGTTTTCCCAATGTATATTCCCTAGACTGGAAGTGTCCTTGGCTCTGTAGCTCTGTTGATTACTTGTTTTAGGGAACACAGTGCACTCCTCCAGAGAGGCAGTTGGCAATTTACATCCCGCCCATCAGCATAACAAGGTCCCTGTTCTCCAGGGCCTGTCTTGAATTTCTGGTTTTACCCTTTTTGTGGATGGCCCTTTGGACCAGTGGGAAGTGAAATTTCCTTGTAGTGCATACTTACATTGTCCGCTTGCTTGATGGCCAAAAAGAGCGTATGCATTTTCTCCTGAATATACTCAGGAGAAAACTCATACACCCTTTTTGGACAAGTGCATCATTGTCGAAGTTGTGCCCCTCTTCCTGTGCTTTAAAGGTGATTTCAACGTGCCTCTTGAAATTACTTTCCTGCTATTCTGCCTCACTTTCAAGTCCGCCTCGTTGCCTTCCCTCAACAGATTTTTGGATGATAGTTGTCCTTTATTACTCTGCAAGTTTGTGAATTGCTCTGACCTATAGCTCCTTTTTTTAACTCGTTTTTTGTGAGCTGAATGCCAGTCCCACATTTTGGTTCAGAACCTATACTGGTTCCCGGGGGGTGGCTGTGACTTTGGTTAATTCTTCTTCCTCCCGGGAAATAAGAGTGACATATGCCCGTCCAAATGCCTAACAGCTACTCTCTCTTTGGTTCTCGCTCTTCCCTTCCTTCCTTTGCCAAACTGGGAAGCTGTGCGAAACAGGAGATTAAAGGTGTTGTCTCTCCAAATTTGGTGATTGATAGTAAAGCAGAGAGAAAGTAAAAATAGAGCACCAGGAGAGGGACATTTCGTTGAGGTTTACAAATCTTTCGTATTCACAGTGTGTCCATTCTCTAGGTTTCCCATACATGTTATAGCTGTAGTAATATTCCCTTCAACCTGGAGAGGTGGGACCCATGGAATGGGTGACATGCATTATTGCTTTACAGGGTCTGCATTTCCTCACCCAATCTCACCAATCCTCTCAGTCCCATGTGTCCAGCCTTATGCCACCTCCAGCTGTCGTTGTAGACAGCGTCATTCCAAGGTTCATCAGAGAGCCTTAAGGAATTGTAAAGAATTTAGCTGTTTTTTTGTTTTGTTTTTGAAATTCCGTTTTATAGTGGGTTAGATCTGATTCTCGCTGCCATCTTTATGCCAGTCTAGACACACTTGATTCCCTTACGGAGACATATCAATACATAGGTTTTAAGATTCTTACTACTCAGATATATTTCTCTGCGGGAAATATGGGATTTTGAATCCCTTTCACTGAGGAAAGTGTAAGTCTTCTCTATACCATAGTTGGTTTTTAAAACGGTACCTGTATTTATATCAAACTCTGTTTTTATGCATAACCCCACCTCTCCTTCCCCCTTAAGCAGGCATAAGAGATTTTTTTCTAAATGTGAGACTCTGTTCTCTTCCCTAACTCAGTTCATGTTTAGCCATGTTTACAGGATCTTCATAAGTGATATCTTATGATACGTTTCTTTTTCTGTGTGACTTATTTCACTTAGAATCATCGTACCTGAATCCACTCATTTTGCTGCTACTGGTCTTATGACATTGATTTCTTGGCTGAGGGATATTCCATCGTACGTAAGTACCACAATTTTTTGAACCATTTTTATATTTCCTGGGATACTTATGGTGTACGCAAAATGAGGTTTTTGTAAGCAGTGCAGCCCTAAATTTTGGGATGGCTCTGTCTTATTGATTTTCAGTTTTCCCAAGGTATATTCCCTAGACTGGAAGTGCCCATGGCTCTGTATCTCTGTTGTTTACTTGTTTTAGGGAACACAATGCACTCCTCCAGAGAGGCAGTTGGCAATTTACATACAGCCCATCAGCATAACAAAGCTCCCTGTTCTCCAGGGCCTGTCTTGAATTTCTGGTTTTTACCATTTTTGTGGATGTTCCTGTGGACTGGTGGGAAGTGATACTTCTTTGTAGTGCAGATTTGCATGCCCGCTTCCTTGCTTGGCCAAAACAGGCGTATGGGTTTTCTCCAGAATATACTCAGGAGAAAATGCATAAGCCCTTATTGGCCAAGTGCATCATTGTCGAAGTTGTGCCCCTCTTCCTGTGCTATAAAGGCGATTCCAACGTACCTCTTGAAATCTGTTTCCGGATATTTTGCCTCGCTTTCAAGTCCGCCTCGTTGCCTTCCCACATTAGATTTTTGGACGATAGTTGTCCTTTATTACTCTGCGAGTTTGTGAATTGCAGTTCCCCTGAGCTCCGTTTTTTAACTGTTTTTTTCTGAGCTGTACGCAAGTCTAATATTTTGGTTCAGGACCTATACTGGTTCCCGGTGGCTGGCTGAGACTTTGGTCAATTCTTCTTCCTCCCGGGAAATAAGAGTGACATGCCCGTCCAAACGCCTAACAGCTACTCTCTCTTTGGTTCTCCCTCTTCCCATTCATCCTCTGCGAAATTGGCAACCTGTGTGAAAGAGGATGTTAAAGATGCTGTCTCTCCAGGTTGGGAGATTGATAGTAAAGGAGGTGGAAAGTCAAACCGGAGCACCAGGAGAGGGACTATTCATTGAGTTTTAGAGACCTTTCGTATTCACAGTGTGTCCTTTCTCTAGGTTTCCCCTACATGTTATAGCTGTAGTAATATTCCCTTCAGCCTGGAGAGTTGGGACCCATGGAATGGGTGCCGTGCATTATTGCTTTAAAAGGTCTGCATTTGCTCACCCAATCTCAGCAATCCTCTCAGTCCCATGTGTCCAGCCTTATGCCACCTCCAGCTGTCGTTCTAGATAGGGTCATTCCAGGTTTCATCAGAGACCCTGAAGGAATTGTAAAGAATTTCCCTGTTACTTTGTTTTGTTTTTGAAATTCCTACTTATAGTGGGTTTGTGCTGATTCTCGCTGCCATGATTATGCCAGTCTAGACACACTTGATTCCCTTACAGAGACATGTCAATACATAGGTTTTAAGATTCTTACTAGTCAGATATATTCCTCTGCGGGAAATATGGGGTTTTGAGTCCCTTTCACTGAGGAAGGTGTAGGTCTTGTCTATTCCATAGTTGGTTTATGGAACGGTACCTGTGCTTATATCAAACTCTGGTTTTATGCATCACCCCACCTCTCCTTCCCCCTTAGCAGGCATAAGAGTTTTTTCTAAATGTGAGAATAACTTCTGTTCCGTAACTCAGTTCATGTGTAGCCATGTTTACAGGATCTTCATAAGTGATATCTATGATACGTTTCTTTTTCTGTGTGACTTATTTCACTTAGAATCATCGTACCTGAATCCACTCATTTTGCTGCTACTGGTCTTATGACATTGATTTCATGGCTGATGGATATTCCATCGTACGTAAGTACCACTATTTTTTCAACCATTTATATATTTCCTGGGATATTTAAGGTGTACCCAAGTTGTGGTTCTTGTAAGCAGTGCAGCCCTAAATTTTGGGGTGGCTCTGTCTTATTGATTTTCAGTTTTCCCAAGGTATATTCCCTAGACTGGAAGTGTCCTTGGCTCTGTAGCTCTGTTGTTTACTTGTTTTAGGGAACACAATGCACTCCTCCAGAGAGGCAGTTGGCAATTTACATCCCGGCCATCAGCATAACAAGGCTCCCTGTTCTCCAGGGCTTGCCTTGCCTTTCTGGTTTTTACCCATTTTGTTGATATTCTTTTGACCGATGGGAAGTGATACTTCTTTGTAGTGCAGACTTGCATTGCCCACTTGCCTGCTTGGCCAAAAGTGCCGTATGCGTTTTCTCCTGAATATATTCAGGATAAACCGCATACACCCTTTTCGGCCAAGTGCATCATTGTCGAAGTTGTGCCCCTCTTCCTGTGCTTTACAGGTGATTCCTACGTACCTCTTGAAATCTGTTTCCTGCTATTCTGCCTCACTTTCAAGTTCGCCTCGTTGCCTTCCCTCAACAGATTTTTGGACGATAGTTGCCCTTTATTACTCTGCCAGTTGGTGAATTGCTGATCCCCTGAGCTACATTTTTTAACTCGTTTATTTTGAGCTGAACACAAGTCCAATATTTTGGTTCAGGACCTATACTGGTTTTCGGTGGGTGGCTGAGAATTTGGTTAATTATTTTTCGTCCCAGGAAATAAGAGTGACATGTGCCCGTCCAAATGCCTAACAGCTACTCTCTCATTGTTTCTCCCTCTTCCCTTTCATCCTTTTCCAAATTGGCAACCTGTGCACACCAGGAGGTTAAACGTGCTGTCTCTCCAAGTTGGGAGATTGATAGTAAAGCAGTTGAAAAGTCAAACTGTGGATACACCAGAAATACAGCTACACGTGGAACAACTCCTACAGACCACCTACTGAAAGCTGGCAGAAGACCCCAGACCTCACAAAAGGCTCGCCCCGCACTCCGTGCCCCTCCCTCCCGCCCGGCCTGAGTGAGCCAGTGTCCCGGAAGAGGCTGCTCCTTTAATCCTGTCCTGCCTGAGTGAAGAACAGATGCCCTCCGGAGACCTACACGCAGAGGCGGGGCCAAATCCAAAGCTGAGACCCAGGAGCTGTGAGAACAAAGAAGAGAAAGGGAAACCTCTCCCAGCAGCCTCAGAAGCAGCGGATTAAAGCTCCACAATCAACTTGATGTACCCTGCATCTGTGGAATACATGAATAGACAACACATCATCCCAAATTGAGGAGCCTGGAGTCAGTGCTGTGCCTCTGAGGCGGGAGAGCCAACTTCAGGACACTGGTCCACAAGAGACCTCCCAGCTGCACATAATATCAAACGGCAAAAATCTTCCAGAGATCTCCATCTCAACAGCAGCACCCAGCTTCACTCAACGACCAGCAAGCTACAGTGCTGGACACCCTAAGCCAAACAACTAGCAAGACAGGAACACAACGCCACCCATTAGCAGAGAGGTGGCCTAAACTCATAAAAAGTCTGCAGACACCCCAAAACACACCACCAGACGTGGACCTGCCCACCAGAAAGACACGATCCAGACTCATCCACCAGAACACAGGCACTAGTCCCCTCCACCAGGAAGCCTACACAACCCACTAAACCAACCTTAGCCACTGGGGACAGACACCAAAAACAACGGGAACTACAAACCTGCAGCCTGCAAAAAGGAGACCCCAAACACAGTAACATAAGCAAAATGAGAAGACAGAAAAACACACAGCAGGAGAAGAAGCAAGATAAAAATCCAGCAGATCTAACAAATGAAGAGGTAATAGGCAGTCTACCTGAAAAAGAATTCAGAATAATGATGGTAAAGATGATCCAAGATTCTATTTCCCAGATCCAAAATCTTGGAAATAGAATAGACAAAATGCAAGAAACAGTTAACAAGGACCTAGAAGAACTAAAGATGAATCAAGCATCGAGTAAAAACACAATACATGAAATAAAAAATACTCTAGATGGGATCAATAGCAGAATAACTGAGGCAGAGGAACGGATAAGTGAGATGGAAGATAAAATAGTGGCAATAACTGCTGCAGAGCAAAATAAAGAAAAAAGAATGAAAAGAACAGAGGACAGTCTCAGAGACCTCTGGGACAACATTAAATGCACCAACATTCGAATTATAGGGGTTCCAGAAGAAGAAGAGAAAAAGAAAGGGACTGAGAAAATATTTGAAGAGATTATAGTTGAAAACTTCCCTAATATGGGAAAGGAAATAGTTCATCAAGTCCAGGAGGCACAGAGAGTCCCATACAGAATAAATCCAAGGAGAAATACGCCAAGACACATATTAATCAAACTGTCAAAAATTAAACACAAAGAAATCATATTAAAAGCAGCAAGGCAAAAACAACAAATAACACACAAGGGAATCCCCATCAGGATAACAGCTGATCTCTCAGCAGAAACTCTACAAGCCAGAAGGGAGTGGCAGGACATAATTAAAGTGATGAAGGAGAAAAACCTGCAACCAAGATTACTCTACCCAGCAAGGATCTCATTCAGATTTGATGGAGAAATTAAAACGTTTACAAACAAGCAAAAGCTGAGAGAGTTCAGCACCACCAAACCAGCTTTACAACAAATGCTAAAGGAACTTCTCTAGGCAAGAAACACAACAGAAGGAAAAGACCTACAATAACGAACCCAAAACAATTAAGAAAATGGGTACAGGAACATACATATCGATAATTACCTTAAATGTAAATGGACTAAATGCTCCCACCAAAAGACACAGGTTGGCTGAATGGATACAAAAACAAGACCCATATATATGCTGTCTACAAGAGACCCACTTCAGACCTAGAGACACATACAGACTGAAAGTAAGGGGATGGGAAAAGATATTCCATGCAAATGGAAACCAAAAGAAAGCTGGAGTAGCAATTCTCATATCAGACAAAATAGACTTTAAAATAAAGACTACTAGAAGAGACAAAGAAGGACACTACATAATGATCAAGGGATCGATCCAAGAAGAAGATATAACAATTGTAAATATTTATGCACCCAACATAGGAGCACCTCAATACATAAGGCAAATACTAACAGCCATAAAAGGAGAAATCGACAGTAACACACTCATAGTAGGGGACTTTAACACCCCACTTTCACCAATGGACAGATCATCCAAAATGAAAATAAATAAGGAAACACAAGCTTTAAATGATACATTAAACAAGATGGACTTAATTGATATTTATAGGACATTCCATCCAAAAACAACAGAATACACATTTTTCTCAAGTGCTCATGGAACATTCTCCAGGATAGATCATATCTTGGGTCACAAATCAAGCCTTGGTAAATGTAAGAAAATTGAAATTGTATCAAGTATCTTTTCCGACCACAATGCTATGAGACTAGATATCAATTACAGGAAAAGATCTGTAAAAAATACAAACACATGGAGGCTAAACAATACACTACTTAATAACGAAGTGATCACTGAAGAAATCAAAGAGGAAATTAAAAATTACCTAGAAACAAATGACAATGGAGACACGACGACCCAAAACCTATGGGATGCAGCAAAAGCAGTTCTAAGAGGGAAGTTTATAGCAATACAATCCCACCTTAAGAAACAGGAAACATCTCGAATAAACAACCTAACTTTGCACCTAAAGCAATTAGAGAAAGAAGAACAAAAACTTCCCAAAGTTAGCAGAAGGAAAGAAATCATAAAAATCAGATCAGAAATAAATGAAAAAGAAATGAAGGAAACGATAGCAAAGATCAATAAAACTAAAAGCTTGTTCTTTGAGAAGATAAACAAAATTGATAAACCATTAGCCAGACTCATCAAGAAAAAAAGGGAGAAGACTCAAATCAATAGAATTAGAAATGAAAAAGGAGAAGTAACAACTGACACTGCAGAAATACAAAAGATCATGAGAGATTACTATAAGCAACTCTATGCCAATAAAATGGACAACCTGGAAGAAATGGACAAATTCTTAGAAATGCACAACCTGCCAAGACTGAATCAGGAAGAAATAGAAAATATGAACAGACCAATCACAAGCACTGAAATTGAAACTGTGATAAAATATCTTCCAACAAACAAAAGCCCAGGACCAGATGGCTTCACAGGCGAATTCTATCAAGCATTTAGAGAAGAGCTAACACCTATCCTTCTGAAACTCTTCCAAAATATAGCAGAGGGAGGAACACTCCCAAACTCATTCTACGAGGCCACCATCACCTTGATACCAAAACCAGACAAGGATGTCACAAAGAAAGAAAACTACAGGCCAATATCACTGATGAACATAGATGCAAAAATCCTCAACAAAATACTAGCAAACAGAATCCAACAGCACATTAAAAGGATCATACACCATGATCAAGTGGGGTTTATTCCAGGAATGCAAGGTTTCTTCAATATACGCAATTCAATCAACGTGATACACCATATTAACAAATTGAAGGAGAAAAAACATATGATCATCTCAATAGATGCAGAGAAAGCTTTCGACAAAATTCAACACCCATTTATGATAAAAACCCTGCAGAAAGTAGGCATAGAGGGAACTTTCCTCAACATAATAAAGGCCATATATGACAAACCCACAGCCAGCATCGTCCTCAATGGTGAAAAACTGAAACCATTTCCACTAAGATCAGGAACAAGACAAGGTTGCCCACTCTCAACACTCTTATTCAACCTAGTTTTGGAAGTTTTAGCCACAGCAATCAGAGAAGAAAAGGAAATAAAAGGAATCCAAATCAGAAAAGAAGAAGTAAAGCTGTCACTGTTTGCAGATGACATGATACTATACATAGAGAATCCTAAAGATGCTACCAGAAAACTACTAGAGTTAATCAATGAATTTGGTCAAGTTGCAGGATACAAAATTAATGCACAGAAATCTCTGGCATTCCTATATACTAATGATGAAAAATCTGAAAGTGAAATCAAGGAAACACTCCCATTTACCATTGCAACAAAAAGAATAAAATATCTAGGGATAAACCTACCTAAGGAGACAAAAGACCTGTATGCAGAAAATTATAAGACACTGATGAAAGAAATTAAAGATGATACAAATAGATGGAGAGATGTACCATGTTCTTGGATTGGAAGAATCAACATTGTGAAAATGACTCTACTACCCAAAGCAATCTACAGATTCAATGCAATCCCTATCAAACTACCACTGGCATTTTTCACAGAACTAGAAAAAAAAATTTCACAATTTGTATGGAAACACAAAAGACCCCGAATAGCCAAAGCAATCTTGAGAGCGAAAAATGGAGCTGGAGGAATCAGGCTCCCTGACTTCAGACTATACTACAAAGCTACAGTAATCAAGACAGTATGGTACTGGCACAAAAACAGAAAGATAGATCAATGGAACAGGATAGAAAGCCCAGAGTTAAACCCACGGACATATGGTCACCTTATCTTTGATAAAGGAGGCAGGAATGTACAGTGGAGAAAGGACAGTCTCTTCAATAATTGGTGCTGGGAAAACTGGATAGGGACATGTAAAAGTATGAGATTAGATCACTCCCTAACACCATACACAAAAATAAGCTCAAAATGGATTAAAGACCTAAATGTAAGGCCAGACACTATCAAACTCTTAGAGGAAAACATAGGCAGAACACTCTATGACATAAATCACAGCAAGATCCTTTTGGACCCACCTCCTAGACAAATGGAAATAAAGACAAAAATAAACACATGGGACCTAATGAAACTTAAAAGCTTTTGCACAGCAAAGGAAACCATAAACAAGACCAAAAGACAACCCTCAGAATGGGAGAAATATTTGCAAATGAAGCAACTGACAAAGGATTAATCTCCAAAATTTATAAGCAGCTCATGCAGCTCAATAACAAAAAAACAAACAACCCAATCCAGAAATGGGCAGAAGACCTAAATAGACATTTCTCCACAGAAGATATACAGACTGCCAACAAACACATGAAAGGATGCTCAACATCTTTACTCATTAGAGAAATGCAAATCAGAACTACAATGAGATATCATCTCACACCAGTCAGAATGGCCATCATCAAAAAATCTAGAAACAATAAATGCTGGAGAGGGTGTGGAAAAAAGGGAACACTCTTGCACTGCTGGTGGGAATGTGAATTGGTACAGCCGCTATGGAGAACGGTATGGAGGTTCCTTAAAAAACTACAAATAGAACTACCATATGACCCAGCAATCCCACTACTGGGCATATACCCTGACAAAACCATAATTCAAAAAGAGACATGTACCAAAATATTCATAGCAGCCCTATTTACAATAGCCCAGAGATGGAAACAACCTAAGTGTCCATCATCGGATGAATGGATAAAGAAGATGTGGCACATATATACAATGGAATATTACTCAGCCATAAAAAGAAATGAAATTGAGCTATTTGTAATGAGGTGGATAGACCTAGAGTCTGTCATACAGAGTGAAGTAAGTCAGAAAGAGAAAGACAAATACTGTATGCTAACACATATATATGGAATTTAAGAAAAAAAAGTCATGAAGAACATAGGGGTAAGACAGGAATAAAGACACAGACCTACTAGAGAATGGACTTGAGGATACGGGGAGGGGGAAGGGTAAGCTGTGACAAAGTGAAAGAGCGGCATGGACATATATACACTACCAAATGTAAGGTAGATAGCTAGTGGGAAGCAGCCGCATAGCACAGGGAGATCAGCTTGGTGCTTTGGGACCGCCTGGAGGGGTGGGATAGGGAGGGTGGGAGGGAGACACAAAAGGGAGGGGATATGGAAACATATGTATATGTATAACTGATTAAATTTGTCATAAGGCAAAAAATTAAAAAAAAAATAAATAAATAAAAGCAAATAAATAAATAAATATAATAAATAAAAGCTGATAGCCGATAAATGACAAAAAAAAAAAAAGTCAAACTGGAGCACAAGGAGAGGGACAATTCGTTGAGTTTTAGAAACGTTTCGTATTCACAGTGTGTCCATTCTCTAAGTTTCCCATACATGTTATAGCTGTAGTAATATTCCCTTCAACCTGGAGAGTTGGGACTCACGGAATGGGTGCCATGCATTATTGCTTTAAAGAGTCTGCATTTGCTCACCCAATCTCACCAATCCTCTCAGTCCCATGTGTCCAGCCTTATGCCACATCCAGCTGTCGTTGTAGATAGGGTCATTCCAGGTTTCATCAGAGACCCTGAAGGAATTGTAAAGAATTTCCCTGTTTTTTTGTTCTGTTTTTGAAATTCATTTTTATAGTTGGTTTGAGCTGATTCTCACTGCCATGTTTATGCCAGTCTAGACACACTTGATTCCCTTACGGAGACATATCAATACATAGGTTTTAAGATTCTTACTAGTCAGATATATTCCTCTGCGGGAAATATGGGGTTTTGAGTCCCTTTCACAGAGGAAGGTGTAGGTCTTGTCTAATCCATAGTTGGTTTTTGGAACGGTACCTGTGCTTATATCAAACTCTGGTTTTATGCATCACCCCACCTCTCCTTCCCCCTTAAGCAGACATAAGAGTGTTTTCTAAATGTGAGACCCTCTTCTCTTTCCTAACTCAGTTCATGTGTAGCCATGTTTACAGGATCTTCATAAGTGATATCTTATGATAAGTTTCTTTTTCTGTGTGACTTATTTCACGTAGAATCATCGTACCTGAATCCACTCATTTTGATGCTACTGGTCTTATGACATTGATTTCATGGCTGAGGGATATTCCCTCGTATGTAAGTACCACAATTATTCGAACCATTTTTATATTTCCTGGGATATTTAAGGTGTACCCAAGTTGACGTTCTTGTAAGCAGTGCAGGCCTAAAATATGGGGTGGCTCTGTCTTATTGCGTTTCAGTTTTCCCAAGGTATATTATCTAGACTGGAAGTGCCCTTGGCTCTGTAGCTCTGTTGTTTACTTCTTTTAGGGAACACAATGCACTCTTCCAGAGAGGCAGTTGGCAATTTACATCCCGCCCATCAGCATAACAAGGCTCCCTGTTCTCCAGGGCCTGTCTTGAATTTCTGGTTTTTACCCTTTTTGTGGATGTTCCTGTGGACCGGTTGGAAGTGATACATCTTTGTAGTGCAGACTTGCATGCCCACTTGCTTGCTTTTCCAAAAAAGGCGTATTCGTTTTCTCCTGAATATACTCAGGAGAAAATGCATAAGCCCTTTTTGGCCAAGTGCATCATTGTCGAAGTTGTGCCCCTCTCCCTGTGCTTTAAAGGTGATTCCAAGATACCTCTTGAAATCTGTTTCCTGTTATTCTGCCTCGCTTTCAAGTCCGCCTCGTTGCCTTCCCTCAACAGATATTTGGACGATAGTTGTCCTTTATTACTCTGCCACTTTCTGAATTGCTGTGCCCCTGAGCTCTGTTTTATAACTGGTTTATTTCTGAGCTGTACACAAGTCCAAAATTTTGGTTCAGGACCTATACTGGTTCCCGGTGGGTGGCTGAGACTTTGGTCAGTTCTTCTTGCTCCCAGGAAATAAGAGTGACATATGCCCGTCCAAATGCCTAACAGCTACTCTCTCATTGGTTCTCCCTCTTCCCAGTCATCCTCTGGTAAATTGGCAACGAGTGCGAAACAGGAGGTTAAAGGTGCTGTCTCTCCAGGTTGGGAGATTGATAGTAAAGCAGTTGGAAAGTCAAACGGGAGGACCAGGAGAGGGACTATTTGTTGAGTATTAGAGACCTTTCGTATTCACTGTGTGTCCATTCTCTAGGTTTCCCTTACATGTTATAGCTGTAGTAATATTCCCTACAACCTGGAGAGTTGGGACCCATGGAATGGGTGCCATGAATTATTGCTTTAAACGGTCTGCATTTGCTCACCCAATCTCACCAATCCTCTCAGTCCCATGTGTCCAGCCTTAAGCCACATCCAGCTGTCATTGTAGATAGGGTCATTCCAGGTTTCATCAGAGACCCTGAAGGAATTGTAAAGAATTTCCCTTTTTTTGTTTTTCAAATTCCTTTTTATATTGGGTTTGAGCTGATTCTCGCTGCCATGTTTATGCCAGTCTAGACACACTTGATTCCCTAAAAGAGACATATCAATACATAGGTATTAAGATTCTCACTACTCAGATATATTCCTCTTTGGGAAATATGGTGTTTTGTGTCCCTTTCACTGAGGAAGGTGTAGGTCTTGCCTATTCCATACTTGGTTCTTGGAACGGTACGTGTGCTTATATCAAACTCTGGTTTTATGCATCACCCCACCTCTCCTTCCCCCTTAAGCAGGCATAAGAGTGTTTTCTAAATGTGAGACTCTGCTCTCTTTCCTAAATCAGTTCATGTGTAGCCATGTTTACAGGATCTTCATAAGTGATATCTTATGATAAGTTTCTTTTTCTGTGTGACTTATTTCACTTAGAATCATCGTACCTGAATCCACTCATTTTGCTGCTACTGGTCTTATGACTTTGATTTCATGTCTGAGGGATATTCCATCGTATGTAAGTACCACAATTTTTTGAACCATTTTTATATTTCCTGGGATACTTATGGTGTACCCAAGTTGACGTTCTTGTAAGCAGTGCAGGCCTAAATTTGGAGGTGGCTCTGTCTTATTGATTTTCAGTTTTCCCAAGGTATATTCCCTAGACTGGAATTGCCCTTGGCTCTGTAGCTCTGTTGTTTACTTCTTTTAGGGAACACAATGCACTCCTCCAGAGAGGCAGTTGGCAATTTACATCCCGCCCATCAGCATAACAAGGCTCCCTGTTCTCCAGGGCCTGTCTGGAATTTTTGGTTTTTACCCTTTTTGTGGATGTCCCTTTGGACCGGTGGAAAGTGATACTTCTTTGTAGTTCAGACTTACATTGTCTGCTTGCTTGCTTGGCCAAAATGGGTGTATGCGTTTTCTCCTGAATATACTCAGGAGAAAACGCATACGCCCTTTTTGGACAAGTGCATTATTGTCGAAGTTGTGACCCTCTTCGTGTGCTTTAAAGGCGATTCCAACATACCTCTTGAAATCTGTTTCCTGCTATTCTGCCTCACTATCAAGTCCGCCTCGATGCCTTCCCTCAACAGATTTTTGGATGATAGTTGTCCTTTATTACTCTGCCAGTTTGTGAATTGCTCTGCCCTATAGCTCCATTTTTTAACTCGTTTTTTGTGAGCTGAACGCAAGTCCCATATTTTGGTTTAGGACCTATACTGGTTCCCGGTGGGTGGCTGAGACTTTGGTTAATTCTTTTTCCTCCCGGGAAATAAGAGTGACATGTGCCCGTCCAAATGCCTAACAGCTACTCTCTCTTTGGTTCTCCCTCTTCCCTTTCATCTTTTGCCAAATTGGCAACCTGTGCGAACCAGGAGGTTAAAGGTGCTGCCTCTCCAAGTTGGGAGATTGATAGTAAAGCAGTTAGAAAGTGAAACTGGAACACCAGGAGAGGGACTATTCGTTGAGATTTAGAAACCTTTCGTATTCACAGTGTGTCCATTCTCTAGGTTTCCCATACATGTTATAGCTGTAGTAATATTCCCTACAACCTGGAGAGTTGGGACCCATGGAATGGGTGCCATGCATTATTTCTTTAAAGGGTCTGCATTTGCTCACGAATCTCACCTATCCTCTCAGTCACTTGTGTCCAGGTTTATGCCACCTCCAGCTGTCGTTCTAGATAGGGTCATTCCAAGTTTCATCAGAGACCCTGAAGGAATTGTAAAGAATTTCCCTGTTTTTTTGTTTTGTTTTTGAAATTCCTTTTTGTAGTGGCTTTGAGCTGATTCTCACTGCCATCTTTATGCCAGTCTACACACACTTGATTCCCTACGGAGACATATCAATACATAGGTTTTAAGATTCTTACTAGTCAGATATATTCCTCTGCGGGAAATATGGTGTTTTGAGTCCCTTTCACTGAGGAAGGTGTAGGTCTTGTCTATTCCATACTTGGTTTTTGGAACGGTACCTGTGCTTATATCAACCTCTGGTTTTATGCATTACCCCACCTCTCCTGCCCTCTTAAGCAGGCATAAGAGTGTTTTCTAAATGTGAGACTCTCTTCTCTTTCCTAACTCAGTTCATGTGTAGCCATGTTTACAGGATCTTCATAAGTGATATCTTATGATGGTTTCTTTTTCTGTGTGACTTATTTCACTTAGAATCATCGTACCTGAATCCACTCATTTTGCTGCTACTGGTCATATGATATTGATTTCATGGCTGAGGGATATTCCCTCGTACGTAAATACCACAAATTTTTCAACCATTTTTATCTTTCCTGGCATATTTAAGGTGTACCCAAGTTGAGGTTCTTGTCAGCAGTGCATTCCTAAATTTTGGGGTGGTTCTGTCTTATTGATTTTCAGTTTTCCCAAGGTATATTCCCTAGACTGGAAGTTACCTTGGCTCTGTAGCTCTGTTGTTTACTTGTTTTTGGAAACACAATGCACTCCTCCAGAGAGGCAGTTGGCAATTTACATCCCGCCCATCAGCATAACAAGGCTCCCTGTTCTCCAGGGCCTGTCTTGAATTTCTGGTTTTTACCCTTTTTGTTGATGTCCTTTTGGACCGGTGGGAAGTGATACTTCTTTGTAGTGCAGACTTACATTGTCCGCTTGCTTGCTTGGCCAAAATGGGCGTATGTGTTTTCTCCTGAATATACTCAGGAGAAAACTCATACACCCTTTTTGGACAAGTGCATCATTGTCGAAGTTGTGCCCCTCTTCCTGAGCTTTAAAGGTGATTTCAACGTGCCTCTTGAAATTAGTTTCCTGATATTCTGCCTCACTTTCAAGTCCGCCTCGTTGCCTTCCCTCATCAGATTTTTGGATGATAGTTGTCCTTTATTACTCTGCCAGTTTGTGAATTGCTCTGCCCTATAGCTCCATTTTTTAACTCGTTTTTTGTGAGCTGAACGCAAGTCCCATATTTTGGTTTAGGACCTATAATGGTTCCCGGTGGGTGGCTGAGACTTTGGTTAATTCTTCTTCCTCCCGGGAAATAAGAGTGACATGTGCCCGTCCAAATGCCTAACAGCTACTCTCTCTTTGGTTCTCCCTCTTCCCTTTCATCCTTTGCCAAATTGGCAACCTGTGCGAACCAGGAGGTTAAAGGTGCTGTCTCTCCAAGTTGGGAGATTGATAGTAAAGCAGTTAGAAAGTGAAACTGGAGCACCAGGAGAGGGACTATTCGTTGAGATTTAGAAACCTTTCGTATTCACAGTGTGTCCATTCTCTAGGTTTCCCATACATGTTATAGCTGTAGTAATATTCCCTACAACCTGGAGAGTTGGGACCCATGGAATGGGTGCCATGCATTATTGCTTTAAAGGGTCTGCATTTGCTCACGAATCTCACCTATCCTCTCAGTCCCATGTGTCCAGGTTTATGCCACCTCCAGCTGTCGTTCTAGATAGGGTCATTCCAAGTTTCATCAGAGACCCTGAAGGAATTGTAAAGAATTTCCCGGTTTTTTTGTTTTGTTTTTGAAATTCCTTTTTATAGTGGGTTTGAGCTGATTCTCACTGCCATCTTTATGCCAGTCTACACACACTTGATTCCCTACGGAGACATATCAATACATAGGTTTTAAGATTCTTACTAGTCAGATATATTCCTCTGCGGGAAATATGGTGTTTTGAGTCCCTTTCACTGAGGAAGGTGTAGGTCTTGTCTATTCCATACTTGGTTTTTGGAACGGTACCTGTGCTTATATCAACCTCTGGTTTTATGCATTACCCCACCTCTCCTGCCCTCTTAAGCAGGCATAAGAGTGTTTTCTAAATGTGAGACTCTCTTCTCTTTCCTAACTCAGTTCATGTGTAGCCATGTTTACAGGATCTTCATAAGTGATATCTTATGATAAGTTTCTTTTTCTGTGTGACTTATTTCACTTAGAATCATCGAACCTGAATCCACTCATTTTGCTGCTACTGGTCTTATGACATTGATTTCATGGCTGAGGGATATTCCATCATATGTAAGTACCACAACTTTTTGAACCATTTTTATCTTTCCTGGGATACTTAAGTTGCACCCAAGTTGAGGTTCTTGTAAGCAGTGCAGCCCTAAATTTTGGGGTGGCTCTGTCTTATTGATTTTCAGTTTTCCCATGGTATATTCCCTAGACTGGTAGTGCCCTTGGCTCTGTTGTTTACTTGTTTTAGGGAACACAATGCACTCCTCCAGAGAGGCAGTTGGCAATTTACATCCCGCCCATCAGCATAACAAGGATCCCTGTTCTCCAGGGCCTGTCTTGAATTTCTGGTTTTTACCCTTTTTGTGGATGTCCCATTGGACCGGTGGAAAGTGATACTTCTTTTTAGTTCAGACTTACATTGTCTGCTTGCTTGCTTGGCCAAAATGGGCGTATGCGTTTTCTCCTGAATATACTCAGGAGAAAACGCATACGCCCTTTTTGGACAAGTGAATCATTGTCGAAGTTGTGACCCTCTTCGTGTGCTTTAAAGGCGATTCCAACATACCTCTTGAAATCTGTTTCCTGCTATTCTGCCTCACTATCAAGTCCGCCTCGATGCCTTCCCTCAACAGATTTTTGGATGATAGTTGTCCTTTATTACCCTGCCAGTTTGTGAATTGCTCTGCCCTATAGCTCCATTTTTTAACTCATTTATTGTGAGCTGAACGCAAGTCCCATATTTTGGTTTAGGACCTATACTGGTTCCCGGTGGGTGGCTGAGACTTTGGTTAATTCTTTTTCATCCCGGGAAATAAGAGTGACATGTTCCCGTCCAAATGCCTAACAGCTACTCTCTCTTTGGTTCTCCCTCTTCACTTTCATCCTTTGCCAAATTGGAAACCTGTGCGAACCAGGAAGTTAAAGGTGCTGTCTCTCCAAGTAGGGAGATTGATAGGAAAGCAGTTAGAAAGTGAAACTGGAACACCAGGAGAGGGACTATTCGTTGAGATTTAGAAACATTTCGTATTCACAGTGTGTCCATTCTCTAGGTTTCCCATACATATTATAGCTGTAGTAATATTCCCTACAACCTGGAGAGTTGGGACCCATGGAATGGGTGCCATGCATTATTGCTTTAAAGGGTCTGCATTTGCTCACGAATCTCACCTATCCTCTCAGTCCCATGTGTCCAGCCTTATGCCACCTCCAGCTGTCGTTCTAGATATGGTCATTCCAAGTTTCATCAGAGACCCTGAAGGAATTGTAAAGAATTTCCCTGTTTTTTGTTTTGTTTTTGAAATTCCTTTTTATAGTGGGTTTGAGCTGATTCTCACTGCCATCTTTATGCCAGTCTACACACACTTGATTCCCTTACAGAGACATATCAATACATAGGTTTTAAGATTCTTACTAGTCAGATATATTCCTCTGCGGGAAATATGGGGTTTTCAGTCCCTTTCACTGAGGAAGGTGTAGGTCTTCTCTATTCCATACTTGGCTTTTGGAACGGTACCTGTGCTTATATCAAACTCTGGTCTTATGCATCACCCCACCTCTCCTGCCCCCTTAAGCAGGCATAAGAGTGTTTTCTAAATGTGAGACTCTCTTCTCTTTCCTAACTCAGTTCATGTGTAGCCATGTTTACAGGATCTTCATAAGTGATATCTTATGATAAGATTCTTTTTCTGTGTGACTTATTTCACTTAGAATCATCGTACCTGAATCCACTCATTTTGCTGCTACTGGTCATATGATATTGATTTCATGGCTGAGGGATATTCCCTCGTACGTAAGTACCACAACTTTTTCAACCATTTTTATATTTCCTGGGATATTAAGGTTTACCCAAGTTGAGGTTCTTGTAAGCTGTGCATTCCTAAATTTTGGGGTGGCTCTGTCTTATTGATTTTCAGTTTTCCCAAGGTATATTCCCTAGACTGGAAGTGCCCTTGGCTCTGTAGCTCTGTTGTTTACTTGTTTTAGGGAACACAATGCACTCCTCCAGAGAGGCAGTTGGCAATTTACATCCCGCCCATCAGCATAACAAGGCTCCCTGTTCTCCAGGGCCTGTCTTGAATTTCTGGTTTTTACCCTTTTTATGGATGTCCGTTTGGACCGGTGGGAAGTGATACTCCTTTGTAGTGCAGACTTACATTGTCCGCTTGCTTGCTTGGCCAAAATGGGCGTATGCGTTTTCTCCTGAATATACTCAGGAGAAAATGCATACGCCCTTTTTGGACAAGTGCATCATTGTCGAAGTTGTGCCCCTCTTCCTGTGCTTTAAAGGTGATTTCAACGTGCCTCTTGAAATTACTTTCCTGCTATTCTGCCTCACTTTCAAGTCCACCTCGTTGTCTTCCCTGAACAGATTTTTGGATGATAGTTGTCCTTTATTACTCTGCCAGTTTGTGAATTGCTCTGCCCTATAGCTCCATATTTTAACTCGTTTTTTGTGAGCTGAACTCAAGTCCCATATTTTGGTTTAGCACCTATACTGGTTCCCGGTGGGTGGCTGAGACTTTGGTTAATTCTTCTTCCTCCCGGGAAATAAGAGTGACATGTGCCCGTCCAAATGCCTAACAGCTACTCTCTCTTTGGTTCTCCCTCTTCCCTTTCATCCTTTTCCAAATTGGCAACCTGTGCGAACCAGGAGGTTAAAGGTGCTGTCTCTCCAAGTTGGGAGATTGATAGTAAAGCAGTTAGAAAGTGAAACTGGAACACCAGGAGAGGGACTATTCGTTGAGATTTAGAAACCTTTCATATTCACAGTGTGTCCATTCACTAGGTTTCCCATACATGTTATAGGTGTAGTAATATCCCCTACAACCTGGAGAGTTGGGACCCATGGAATGGGTGCCATGCATTATTGCTTTAAAGGGTCTGCATTTGCTCACGAATCTCACCAATCCTCTCAGTCCTATGTGTCCAGCCTTATGCCACCTCCAGCTGTCGTTCTAGATAGGGTCATTCCAAGTTTCATCAGAGAACATGAAGGAAATGTAAAGAATTTCGCTGTTTTATTGTTTTGTTTTTGAAATTCCTTTTTATAGTGGGTTTGAGCTTATTCTCGCTGCCATCTTTATGCCAGTCTACACACACTTGATTCCCTTATGGAGACATATCAATACATAGGTTTTAAGATTCTTACTAGTAAGATATATTCCTCTGCGGGAAATATGGGTTTTGAGTCCCTTTCACTGAGGAAGGTGTAGGTCTTGTCTATTCCATACTTGGCTTTTGGAACGGTATCTGTGCTTATATCAACCTCTGGTTTTATGCATCACCCCACATCTCCTTCCCCCTTAAGCAAACATAAGGGTGTTTTCTAAATGTGAGACTCTCTTCTCTTTCCTAACTCAGTTCATGTGTAGCCATGTTTATAGGATCTTCATAAGTGATATCTTATGATAAGTCTCTTTTTCTGTGTGACTTATTTCACTTAGAATCATCGTACCTGAATCCACTCATTTTGCTGCTACTGGTCTTATGACATTGTTTTCATGGCTGAGGCATATTCCATCATACGTAAGTAACACAATTTTTTGAACCATTTTTATCTTTCCTGGGATACTTAAGTTGCACCCAAGTTGAGGTTCTTGTAAGCAGTGCAGCCCTAAATTTTGGGGTGGCTCTGTCTTATTGATTTTCAGTTTTCCCATGGTATATTCCCTAGACTGGAAGTGCCCTTGGCTCTGTAGCTCTGTTGTTTACTTGTTTTAGGGAACACAATGCACTCCTCCAGAGAGGCAGTTGGCAATTTACATCGCGCCCATCAGCATAACAAGTCTCCCTGTTCTCCAGGGCCTGTCTTGGATTTCTGGATTTTACCCTTATTGTGGATGTCCCTTTGGACCGGTAGGAAGTGATACTTCTTTGTAGTGCAGACTTACATTGTCTGCTTGCTTGCTTGGCCAAAATGGGCGTATGCGTTTTCTCCTGAATATACTCAGGAGAAAAAGCATTCGCCCTTTATGGACAAGTGCATCATTGTCAAAGTTGTGCCTCTTCCTGTGCTTTAAAGGCAATTCCAACGGACCTCTTGAAATCTGTTTCCTGCTATTCTGCCTCACTTTCAAGTCCGCCTCGTTGCCTTCCCTCAACAGATTTTTGGATGATAGTTGTCCTTTATTACTCTGCCAGTTTGTGAATTGCTCTGCCCTATAGCTCCATTTTTTAACTCGTTTTTTGTGAGCTGAACGCAAGTCCCATATTTTGGTTTAGGACCTATACTGGTTCCCGGTGGGTGGCTGAGACGTTGGTTAATTCTTCTTCCTCCCGGGAAATAAGAGTGACATATGCCCGTCCAAATGCCTAACAGCTACTCTCTCTTTGGTTCTCCCTCTTCCCTTTCATCCTTTGCCAAATTGGCAACCTGTGCGTACCAGGAGGTTAAAGGTGCTGTCTCTCCAAGTTGGGAGATTGATAGTAAACCAGTTAGAAAGTGAAACTGGAGCACCAGGAGAGGGACTATTCGTTGAGATATAGAAACCTTTTGTATTCACAGTGTGTCCATTCTCTAGGTTTCCCATACATGTTACAGCTGTAGTAATATTCCCTACAACCTGGGGAGTTGGGACCCATGGAATGGGTGACATGCATTATTGCTTTAAATGGTCTGCATTTGCTCACGAATCTCACCAATCCTCTCAGTCCCATGTGTCCAGCCTTATGCCACCTCCAGCTGTCGTTCTAGATAGGGTCATTCCAAGTTTCATCAGAGAGCCTGAAGGAATTGTAAAGAATTTCACGGTTTTTTTGTTTTGTTTTTGAAATTCCTTTTTATAGTGGGTTTGAGCTGATTCTCACTGCCATCTTTATGCCAGTCTACACACAATTGATTCCCTTACAGAGACATATCAATACATAGGTTTTAAGATTCTTACTAGTCAGATATATTCCTCTGCGGGAAATATGGGGTTTTCAGTCCCTTTCACTGAGGAAGGTGTAGGTCTTGTCTATTCCATACTTGGCTTTTGGAACGGTACCTGTGCTTATATCAAACTCTGGTCTTATGCATCACCCCACCTCTCCTGCCCCCTTAAGCAGGCATAAGAGTGTTTTCTAAATGTGAGACTCTCTTCTCTTTCCTAACTCAGTTCATGTGTAGCCATGTTTACAGGATCTTCATAAGTGATATCTTATGATAAGTTTCTTTTTCTGTGTGACTTATTTCACTTAGAATCATCATACCTGAATCCACTCATTTTGCTCCTACTGGTCATATGATATTGATTTAATGGCTGAGGGATATTCCCTCGTACGTAAGTACCACAACTTTTTCAACCATTTTTATATTTCCTGGGATATTAAGGTTTACCCAAGTTGAGGTTCTTGTAAGCAGTGCATTCCTAAATTTTGGGGTGGCTCTGTCTTATTGATTTTCAGTTTTCCCAAGGTATATTCCCTAGACTGGAAGTGCCCTTGGCTCTGTAGCTCTGTTGTTTACTTGTTTTAGGGAACACAATGCACTCCTCCAGAGAGGCAGTTGGCAATTTACATCCCGCCCATCAGCATAACAAGGCTCCCTGTTCTCCAGGGCCTGTCTTGAATTTCTGGTTTTTACCCTTTTTATGGATGTCCGTTTGGACCGGTGGGAAGTGATACTCCTTTGTAGTGCAGACTTACATTGTCCGCTTGCTTGCTTGGCCAAAATGGGCGTATGCGTTTTCTCCTGAATATACTCAGGAGAAAATGCATACGCCCTTTTTGGACAAGTGCATCATTGTCGAAGTTGTGCCCCTCTTCCTGTGCTTTAAAGGTGATTTCAACGTGCCTCTTGAAATTACTTTCCTGCTATTCTGCCTCACTTTCAAGTCCGCCTCCTTGCCTTCCCTCAACAGATTTTTGGATGATAGTTGTCCTTTATTACTCTGCCAGTTTGTGAATTGCTCTGCCCTATAGCTCCATTTTTTAACTCGTTTTTTGTGAGCTGAACTCAACTCCCATATTTTGGTTTAGGACCTATACTGGTTCCCGGTGGGTGGCTGAGACTTTGGTTAATTCTTCTTCCTCCCGGGAAATAAGAGTGATATGTGCCCGTCCAAATGCCTAACAGCTACTCTCTCTTTGGTTCTCCCTCTTCCCTTTCATCCTTTGCCAAATTGGCAACCTGTGCGAACCAGGAGGTTAAAGGTGCTGTCTCTCCAAGTTGGGAGATTGATAGTAAAGCAGTTAGAAATTGAAACTGGAACACCAGGAGAGGGACTATTCGTTGAGATTTAGAAACCTTTCGTATTCACAGTGTGTCCATTCACTAGGTTTCCCATACATGTTATAGGTGTAGTAATATCCCCTACAACCTGGGGAGTTGGGACCCATGGAATGGGTGCCATGCATTATTGCTTTAAAGGGTCTGCATTTGCTCACGAATCTCACCAATCCTCTCAGTCCTATGTGTCCAGCCTTATGCCACCTCCAGCTGTCGTTCTAGATAGGGTCATTCCAAGTTTCATCAGAGACCCTGAAGGAAATGTAAAGAATTTCGCTGTTTTTTTGTTTTGTTTTTGAAATTCCTTTTTATAGTGGGTTTGAGCTTATTCTCGCTGCCATCTTTATGCCAGTCTACACACACTTGATTCCCTTATGGAGACATATCAATACATAGGTTTTAAGATTCTTACTAGTAAGATATATTCCTCTGCGGGAAATATGGGTTTTGAGTCCCTTTCACTGAGGAAGGTGTAGGTCTTGTCTATTCCATACTTGGCTTTTGGAACGGTACCTGTGCTTATATCAACCTCTGGTTTTATGCATCACCCCACATCTCCTTCCCCCTTAAGCAAACATAAGGGTGTTTTCTAAATGTGAGACTCTCTTCTCTTTCCTAACTCAGTTCATGTGTAGCCATGTTTACAGGATCTTCATAAGTGATATCTTATGATAAGTTTATTTTTCTGTGTGACTTATTTCACTTAGAATCATCGTACCTGAATCCACTCATTTTGCTGCTACTGGTCTTATGACATTGTTTTCATGGCTGAGGCATATTCCATCATACGTAAGTAAGACAATTTTTTGAACCATTTTTATCTTTCCTGGGATACTTAAGTTGCACCCAAGTTGAGGTTGTTGTAAGCAGTGCAGCCCTAAATTTTGGGGTGGCTCTGTCTTATTGATTTTCAGTTTTCCCATGGTATATTCCCTAGACTGGAAGTGCCCTTGGCTCTGTAGCTCTGTTGTTTACTTGTTTTAGGGAACACAATGCACTCCTCCAGAGAGGCAGTTGGCAATTTACATCCCGCCCATCAGCATAACAAGGCTCCCTGTTCTCCAGGGCCTGTCTTGAATTTCTGGTTTTTACCCTTATTGTGGATGTCCCTTTGGACCGGTAGGAAGTGATACTTCTTTGTAGTGCAGACTTACATTGTCTGCTTGCTTGCTTGGCCAAAATGGGCGTATGCGTTTTCTCCTGAATATACTCAGGAGAAAACCCATATGCCCTCTTTGGAAAAGTGAATCATTGTCGAAGTTGTGCCCCTCTTCCTGTGCTTTAAAGGCGATTCCAACATACCTCTTGAAATCTGTTTCCTGCTATTCTGCCTCATTTTCAAGTCTGCCTCGTTGCCTTCCCTCAACAGATTTTTGGATGATAGTTGTCCTTTATTACTCTGCCAGTTTGTGAATTGCTCTGCCCTATAGCTCTATTTTTAACGCGTTTTTTGTGAGCTGAACGCAAGTCCCATATTTTGGTTTAGACCTATACTGGTTCCCGGTGGGTGGCTGAGACTTTGGTTAATTCTTCTTCCTCCCGGGAAATAAGAGTGACATGTGCCCGTCCAAATGCCTAACAGCTACTCTCTCTTTGGTTCTCCCTCTTCCCTTTCATCCTTTGCCAAATTGGCAACCTGTGCGAACCAGGAGGTTAAAGGTGCTGTCTCTCCAAGTTGGGAGATTGATAGTAAAGCAGTTAGAAAGTGAAACTGGAGCACCAGGAGAGGGACTATTCGTTGAGATTTAGAAACCTTTCGTATTCACAGTGTGTCCATTCTCTAGGTTTCCCACACATGTTACAGCTGTAGTAATATTCCCTACAACCTGGAGAGTTGGGACCCATGGAATGTGTGCCATGCATTATTGCTTTAAAGGGTCTGCATTTGCTCACGAATCTCACCAATCCTCTCAGTCCCATGTGTCCAGCCTTATGCCACCTCCAGCTGTTGTTCTAGATAGGGTCATTCAAAGTTTCATCTGAGACCTTAAAGAATTGTAAAGAATTTCGCTGTTTTTTTGTTTTGTTTTTGAAATTCCTTTTTATATTGGGTTTGAGCTGATTCTCGCTGCCATCTTTATGCCAGTCTACACACACTTGATTCCCTTACGGAGACATATCAATACATAGGTTTTAAGATTCTTACTAGTCAGATATATTCCTCTGCGGGAAATATGGGGTTTTGAGTCCCTTTCACTGAGGAAGGTGTAGGTCTTGTCTATTCCATAGTTGGTTTTCCGAACGGTACCTGTGCTTATATCAACCTCTGGTTTTATGCATCACCCCACCTCTCCTTCCCCCTTAAGCAGGCATAAGAGTGTTTTCTTAATGTGAGACTCTCTTCTCTTTCCTAACTCAGTTCATGTGTAGCCATGTTTACAGGATCTTCATAAGTCATATCTTATGATAAGATTCTTTTTCTGTGTGACTTATTTCACTTAGAATCATCGTACCTGAATCCACTCATTTTGCTGCTACTGGTCATATGATATTGATTTAATGGCTGAGGGATATTCCCTCGTACATAAGTACCACAACTTTTTCAACCATTTTTATGTTTCCTGGGATATTAAGGTGTACCCAAGTTGACGTTCTTATAAGCAGTGCTTTCCTAAATTTTGGGGTGGCTCTGTCTTATTGATTTTCAATTTTCCCAAGGTATATTCCCTAGACTGGAAGTGCCCTTGGCTCTGTAGCTCTGTTGTTTACTTGTTTTAGGGAACACAATGCACTCCTCCAGAGAGGCAGTTGGCAATTTACATCCCGGCCATCAGCATAACAAGGCTCCCTGTTCTCCAGGGCCTGTCTTGAATTTCTGGTTTTTACCCTTTTTGTGGATGTCCCTTTGGACCGGTGGGAAGTGATACTTCTTTGTAGTGCAGACTTACATTGTCTGCTTGCTTGCTTGGCCAAACTGGGCGTATGTGTTTTCTCCTGAATATACTCAGGAGAAAATGCATACGCCCTTTTTTGACAAGTGCATCTTTGTCGAAGTTGTGCCCCTCTTCCTGTGCTTTAAAGGCGATTCCAACATACCTCTTGAAATCTGTTTCCTGCTATTCTGCCTCACTTTCAAGTCCGCCTCGTTTCCTTCCCTCAACAGATGTTTGGATGATAGTTGTCCTTTATTTCTCTGCCAGTTTGTGAATTGCTCTGTCCTATAGCTCCATTTTTTAACTCGTTTTTTGTGAGCTGAACGCAAGTCCCATATTTTGGTTTAGGACCTATACTGGTTCCCGGTGGGTGACTGAGACTTTGGTTAATTCTTCTTCCTCCCGGGAAATAAGAGTGGCATGTGCCCGTCCAAATGCCTAACAGCTACTCTCTCTTTGGTTCTCCCTATTCCCTTTCATCCTTTGCCAAATTGGCAAACTGTGCGAACCAGGAGGTTAAAGGTGCTGTCTCTCCAATTTGGGAGATTGATAGTAAAGCAGTTAGAAAGTGAAACTGGAGCACCAGGAGAGGGACTATTCGTTGAGATTTAGAAACCTTTCGTATTCACAGTGTGTCCATTCACTAGGTTTCCCATACATGTTATAGCTGTAGTAATATTCCCTACAACCTGGAGAGTTGGGACCCATGGAATGGGTGCCATGCATTATTGTTTTAAAGGGTCTGCATTTGCTCACGAATCTCACCAATCCTCTCAGTCCCATGTGTCCAGCCTTAAGGCACCTCCAGCTGTCGTTCTAGATAGGGTCATTCCAAGTTTTATCAGAGACCCTGAAGGAATTGTAAAGAATTTCGCTGTTTTTTTTATTTGTTTTTGAAATTCCTTTTTATAGTGGGTTTGACCTGATTCTCGCTGCCATCTTTATGCCAGTCAACACACACTTGATTCCCTTATGGAGACATATCAATACATAGGTTTTAAGATTCTTACTAGTCAGATATATACCTCTGCGGGAAATATGGGTTTTTGAGTCCCTTTCACTGAGGAAGGTGTAGGTCTTGTCTATTCCATACTTGGTTTTTGGAACGGTACCTGTGCTTATATCAATCTCTGGTTTTATGCATCTCCCCACATCTCCTTCCCCCTTAAGCAGGCATAAGAGTGTATTCTAAATGTGAGACTCTCTTCTCTTTCCTAACTCAGTTCATGTGTAGCCATGTTTACAGGATCTTCATAAGTGATATCTTATGATAAGTTTCTTTTTCTGTGTGACTTATTTCACTTAGAATCATCGTACCTGAATCCACTCATTTTGCTGCTACTGGTCTTATGACATTGTTTTCATGGCTGAGGCATATTCCATCATACGTAAGTAAGACAATTTTTTGAACCATTTTTATCTTTCCTGGGATACTTAAGTTGCACCCAAGTTGAGGTTCTTGTAAGCAGTGCAGCCCTAAATTTTGGGGTGGCTCTGTCTCATTGATTTTCAGTTTTCCCATGGTATATTCCCTAGACTGGAAGTGCCCTTGGCTCTGTAGCTCTGTTGTTTACTTGTTTTAGTGAACACAATGCACTCCTCCAGAGAGGCAGTTGGCAATTTACATCCCGCCCATCAGCATAACAAGGCTCCCTGTTCTCCAGGGCCTGTCTTGAATTTCTGGTTTTTACCCTTTTTGTGGATGTCCCTTTGGACCGGTGGGAAGTGATACTTCTTTGTAGTGCAGACTTACATTGTCTGCTTGCTTGCTTGGCCAAAATAGGCGTATGCGTTTTCTCCTGAATATATTCAGGAGAAAACGCATATGCCCTTTTTGGCCAAGTGCATCATTGTCGATGTTGTGCCCCTCTTCCTGTGCCTTAAATGCGATTCCAACGTACCTCTTGAAATCTGTTTCCTTCTATTCTGCCTCGCTTTCAAGTCCGCCTCGTTGCCTTCCCTCAACAGATTTTTGGACGATAGTTGTCCTTTATTACTCTGCCTGTTTGTGAATTGTTGTGCACTGAGCTACATTATTTAACTCGTTTTTTTTTGTGAGCTGAACGCACGTCCAATATTTTGGTTCAGGACCTATACTGGTTCCCGGTGGGTGGCTGAGGCTTTGGTTATTTCTTCTTCTTCCCGTGAAGTAAGAGTGACATGTGCCCGTACAAATGTCTAACAGCTACTCTCTCACTGGTCTCCCTCTTCCCTTTCATCCTCTGCCAAATTGGCAACCTGTGCGAACCAGGAGGTTAAAGGTGCTGTCTCTCCAAGTTGGGAGATTGATAGTAAAGCAGTTGGAAAGTCAAACGGGAGCACCAGGAGAGGGACTATTCGTTGAGTTTTAGAAACCTTTCGTATTCACACTGTGTCCATTCTCTAGGGTTCCCGTACATATTATAGCTGTAGTAATATGCCCTTAAACCTGGCCTGTTGGGACCCATGGAATGGGTGCCACACATTATTGCTTTAATGGGTCTACATTTGCTCACCCAATCTCACCAATCCTCTCAGTCCCAAGTGTCCAGCCTTATGCCACATCCAGCTGTCGTTTTAGATAGGGTCATTCCAGGTTTCATCAGCGACCCTGAAGGTATTGTGTAAGAATTGTTCTGTTTTTATGTTTTGTTTTGAATTTCATTTTTATATTGGGTTTGAGCTGATTCTCCCTGCCATGTTTATGTCATACTAGACACACTTAGTTACCTTACGGTGACATATCAATACATAGGTTTTAAAATTCTTACTAGTCAGATATATTTCTCTGGGGGGAATAGGGATGTTGAGTTCCATTAACTGAGGAAGGTGTAGGGTTTGTCTCTTTTTTTTTTGGATTATGGAACGGTACATTTGCTAATATCAATCTTTTGTTTTGTACATCTCCCCACCCCTCTTTCCCCTTAAGCAAGCGTTAGAGTGTTTTCTAAATCTGAGACTCTGTTCTCTTCCCTAAATCAGTTCATATGTAGCCATGTTTACATTCCCTTCATAAGTGATATCTTATGTCAGAATGCACCATGGCCCTTGTCATAATAATGCTTCATGGCCCCTGTCATCACAATGATCCATGCCCTGGTTATCAAAATGCTCCATGTCCCTTGTCATCAAAATTCTCCACGTACTTGTCATCACAATGCTACATGACACTTCTCATCAAAATGTTACAAGCTCTTGTCTTCACAATTCTCCATTCTCTTGACATTGCAATGCTCCATGCCCTTGTAATCACAATGCTCCATGCCTTTGTCATCACATTGCTCCATGACCCCTGTCATCACATTGCTTCCTGACAACTTTCATCAC